>NC_083766.1:55843226-55860726 GCF_963514075.1 Conger conger
AATTATTCTTTGTCAGGCAAAATGATTCTTTGTCTGGGAGCTTTCAGACTTCACACCTATGATAGAGGGTTCCATAAAGAACTAAAAAGGGTTCCTCTATGGAATCACGCCAAACAACCCTTTCAGAAAGCTTTTTTCAAAGAGAGTATCCAAAGCTGCTTAATGTCTATATTCCTCTCCGGATACCATCTCTACAGCGATCTAACCTCAGCTACACCTCCATACTCATCTCTGCCATTTTTATTTCAGCTTGAAAAACATTATCTCTACATGAGAAGATGAAAAAGTTACATGGATAAGACTGAGGTCAGGTTAGGTGACAGACTAAATGAAAAGAAGGGCTTCAGAACAGTGTTTGTGTAGGTTGTCTGAGCCACGTGGTCAAAAGTGCCTGTTGCAACCTTACTGGAGTTTGACACCAGCTCAACAACACGATAAGAACACCAATTCTTCGCCTGTGGACATCCGCAGAGAGATAACCAATAGCAGCTCGACTGCATTGTGTTGAAGTCATTTTCATCTTATTTCTCCTGTTTTTGCAGATATAATCAAAACACAAAGTCCTAACTGTGATATTCCTGTATGGATAAAGTTATATGGTTACAGTTTCAGAGCAGAACCATGGCCTGGCAGACGTTTGGGACAGAGCGCGCTGGTTACAAAATGGCCGCCGTGAATGGGTCAGAAGGGGGCGATGGTGGCGAGTTATAGCGTTTTTTTTTTAAAACCGCATCAGCAACCTCAGCCACCACTGCCGGGGTATTCGAGGAGACGCGATTAATCTCGACTGGGGTTGGGGACGGGGGCAATCGGGGTTGTCAGGGCATGAGAAATTAGCAGAGGCTGTTATTGGAAGGCACCTTGAATGTCCAAGAGAGAGCGGGAAGAAGACAAAAACAAAAACTTAGGAGTTCATCTCAGCCATTCAGGAGTCTCTCCGCTACACCATTACAACTGGAATGCAGTGAAATATATTGTACTTATGTGATGTTGACTTTTTGGAAAATAAAATAAAATATATTTCACAACAATGTATAAAAAATCTTATCTATCATAAATTGGAGATATTTTGTGCAGTCACCCATATATTGTGAAATGTTGCAATATTTTATTTCAATATATTGCAGTGTGTTCCCCTTCCATAAGGCCAACTGTGAATTTATTAAACATTTTGTCCTTTGTAAATTATGCTGACATTTAAATGGATGTGCTTTTTTATTCACCAATGCACTTTGGCAAGTTCAGCGATAATCAAAGCTGATGAGAAGTATTGAGTTTGCATTGAAAAAAAAATAAAAAAACGCCCAAATTTATTTCCAAGTCAAAATTAATGACGAATGTTGCTGGGGTTTCAGAGTCAGAACCATTAAATGCAATGCAGTCTGGGAAATGTGAGGCACTAAGCTGAGCTTCCTGTTATATTGGCAGCGTAGTGATTTTCGGGGAAGTAATTACGCCTTATAGGAGTGTGAAAGTGCAGTGTTTCAGTAATGGGGATACAGAGGACAGTCAAGGAGAGGCAGTCGATCCGGGAAATGCCTACAACCAGTAATTAAAACAGCGAGCAGACCGTGTGGTCTTCCTCTAAGATACAGCTTATGCCCCTTTAAATGAAGCAGTTATCTTCTGTACCACCTGCGTAACTACTGATCTAAAGCAGTGTTTTGGGCTTAGTGTAATCACTGTGCACATAACACATTCTTACACTGCATCAACATAATGAAAAACAACCATCTCCGTGAAGGTTACTTTTCAGGACATGATGACATTAAATGGAGCCAACTACTACATTCCCCCTTTCTCTCAAAGTTGTATTATTTAATGATCGTACCAGTACAATAACAATGTAACAATGCGTATATATACAGCAGCCACCCTGTCCATTTTGTGTAGTTAACATGTAATTACACAGTTATAAAGACCATATAACATAAGATGGAACCAGAATTTGATAAAGTTCAGATAGTAATGCAAAAATACACTAAAAAGTATAGCATTGCCTCTAGTTTGACCTTATAAGGGGGTGACCCACTACTGTGTTGAAGTGTCCCTGTTTGACGCCCAACACCCAATTGCTCCCAACGAGCTGGTCTGAGCATTGCAGGGCAGCCGGTCGCTGTTGGTGTGTGAGTGTGAGTTAATGGGTGAGTTAGAGGCATCAAATGTACAGTGCTCTGGATAAAAAGCGCGATATGAAAGCAGTCCAATTACCATTCATATCAAGAACTATAAAAAAACCCTTATTCTCACACAGAAAGCTACAATCCCACAGGGAAGTGTTCAGTGTGAAGACAAGAGGGAGATGAGAGAGGGGGAGTTTAACTAAATGAGGTTAGACTGAAGAGTGTTGCTCCCATGAGCATCCCGCCCGAGACCCCCCCCCCCCCCATTGATCCACCAGCCCCCGAATCCCGCTGCCCGTCCGGATCACGAGCAGGTGAGTGATCACCCATCAGCGGCGAGCCGGGATCGGGCGGCGTTCCCATCGACCCGCCCGACGTTCCCGGGAACAACACCTCCGCTCCGACGCGGCTCCGGAGAGGACGGAGTCGATACGCGGGAGCCGGGAGAGATGATTGATTTAACCCCCTCCTGCTCCGTCCGTACCCCCCCTCCGCCCCTCCCCGAACACGGCGGCGGAGATCTCCGACACTGAATCTGTGAATCAGCGCTATCTGAGCCTGCCTCACGGGAGTGGACGACACGCCACGCGCCGGTTAGCGTGTCCGCCGAGATTAGGCTGAAAAATCATACCACATCACACGCGTGTTGCCGGAGGGAGGGAGAGGGGAGTTATGGGGCGTGTCGCCGCGGTTACCCTGTCTGTGGGAGATAGCGGGAGACTGGGGGCCCTGACACTATCGGTGTGAGGCTGTACATCAAAGGGAGGCTGGCTGTGATGGGGACGGCTTTCATTCCTTCTGCGCCCGTCTGAGAGGGAGAAAGAGAGAGAGAGAGAGTCTAACATGAGGGAGAGAGAGAGAGAGAGAGAGAGGGAGAGAGAGAGTCTAACATGAGAGAGAGGGAGAGAGAGGGAGAGAGAGCGAGGGAGAGAGAGGGAGAGAGAGGGAGAGAGAGAGTCTAACATGAGAGAGAGAGAGCGCACGAGAAAGAGGGAGGGAGAGAGCAGGGAGGAGAGTGAGAGGGGGGATAAAGAAAGAGAGGAAGGGATGGTGAGAGTGAGGAGAGGGAAAGAGGGAAAGGGAGAGGCAGGGAGTTAGAGGGATAGAGAGGAAGCTTGTGAGCCCTTTGAAAAGCTGAATTTGGGTGAATTTCAATCACACACACTGTCACAGAGTGCTGCCTTTCTGCTTGTGGGGGATTGAATGAAAAGGACACACGTGCACGGGCTACTCCTTACAGCTGCCATTTTGATGAGAGAAGAAAAATGCCATGGCGGTGAAAAAACAAAAGTGTACAAATTTGGAAAATGAGGATGAAGGCGGGCTTTGCCGCAATCAAACCAACCGTCCTACACACAAATCCGGACCCAGAGCCCTCCCCTCCTCCCTGCAGAGTTACCGCCTGATCCCCGGAACGCTTGGCCCGTTCGGCGTGTTGAAGAGCCCCCTCCTTTAGCGGGTTGGCAGTTAGCGGGTTAGCGGCTCTGGGTTCTGAGGCTCGGCTCAGAAGCGCGATTAGGCCCCGGCCTCTTGGGGTCCGCTCCCCTCCGGGAGGTAAAGGAGCGGACAAAGGGTTGCCGTGGCGATGGCTGGCGCGTGTTTGGGGGTGTAGGACGGCGGCAGGTGCCCCTCTCCAGGTCTGGGACGCTACGGCGGGACGCAGGGCCCCCCCCCCCCCCCCCGTCTCCCGGTCGTCTGGAGAGGCAGATAGAGTCGGTGGGGCGTGTGGCGGTTATCGCGTTAGCCACACCGCCTCACCGTGAAAGCCTTTGGCGTCCGTCGGAGGCAGAGACGGACACGGGCCCAGCGGCTGGGAGGCTGTGGAGAGCACGGCATTCTGGGTAACGGTGCGGAAGATGGTGCCAGTGTACAGCACCACCCTGAACTGGAGAGACGTCTCCTGGAGAAACGATTGAAATTCAAAATGGAGAGAGAGAAAGAGACTGAGTCTTATACTTAGACTCTAAGATACAACATTTCTGAAAGGGTTTATTTGGCTTGATTCCATAGATGAAGCCTTTTTAGTTCTTTAGGAACCCCCTATTATAGGTCGGAAGTGTAAAAGCTCCCAGACAAAGAACCATTTTGCCGGACAAAGAGTGTGTAGTCGGGAGGAACCCAACAACACGCACACGCGTGATACATACATGCAACCACAGATGCACACACGCATGTACGCACGCAGCACCATCCCCCACTGTGACCTGAGAAGACTGCAATAACACAAGTATATTCAGCTTGTTTGCAAACTTGGCCAAAAAGCTGTTGCCAATATGAAGTTCTGACAGGAAAAATCATTCTGGACACGAAATGACTGTGTGTGTTATCGCAGGTGGTTAGTAGTCAGTGCCCACTCGGGCCCATCCAAACACTGGGCACCGACTCAATTTATAAACACAGAGCCCGGCTGGTCTTTTCATTAGTTGTCTTGTAGGAGTGGCATGTCAAATCAAATAAATGTCTCCTGAAAGCAGGCAAACCCCTTATCGCTCTGAGGGAAAAGATAAATAGAGGATCAGACTACATCACTCTCTCAGGCTCAAATCAACCAGAAAACAAAAACAAAAAACAAATCAGCCAACTAACAACACCACACACACACACAGATGCGCTCACACACTCAAGTGAGGTTAAACAATGATTCTTCAATCTTACGAATGGCACACCAAGCGAAAACAGAGGGCAGCCTGTAGCATACTGGCTAAGGTACATGAATGGGAGCCGGAAGGTTGGTGGTTCAAGTCCTGATTTAGCCACGATAAGAGCTAAGACCCTTGAGCAAGGCCCTTAACACCACATTGCTCCAGGGGGATTGTCCTCTGCTTAGTCTAATCAACTGCGAGTTGCTTTGGATAGATTTCTTTAGTAAGAAAAAACTAAAACCTACAAAACAGAAACACATTCATCACAAACAGTACCCTGCTGAAAAAAAACAGCTCAGGGTTTGAAACAGCTGATATCTGGTTGACCAGTTCAGACCAGCTCCATACTCAACACAGTTTGACCAGCTCAAGCAAGGTTTTGAAACAGCTGGCAGCTGGTGATGCCAAGCTGGTCATAGCTGTATTTTACACAAGGGTAAAAAAAATGACATTTACTACAATTACTGCAATTTACAGTCATCAATTAATGTAAACGGATAAAGGAGTCCTCCAATGGATCAATAATAGAGCCAATTATGTTCTAAATCTGTTAGCAAAACTGACACAGACGTGAGCATGAGAAGGTAAGCACTCCATCTCCATGGTTACTGATATACACTGATATGAAGTAGAAGTTCTGAATCCAAAACAAAAGATTGATTCAATTTACTCGGAATTGTACAGCTTAATCGAAAATGTTAAATCTGAATTGAAGCGCGGCTATTTTTTGATACAATTTTGGCCGAGAGTGATATATTTAAAAGACATCCCAGTAATGGTACTATCATTAAAGAAACATTTGTCATTTGCAGATAGAAAGGTCATCCATGCATTCATCTCTTGAAGGGTAGGCTATTGTACTGCTCTATATTCCTCTTTAAATAGAGGCATTCATTATGCGTATCTCTTACCAATATCTTGTAAAATAGATTTGAAAACTTTTCTAAAAAAAATTTTCAAGTATACAGTCAGAATCTTAAGTTTAGTACGGGTCTTCTTTTAGACCCTGTGAGGAATTAAAAATGATGTCTCCTGATGAGCTTCATTGTACGTTGTGCTTTATTGTAGGTTGTTACTGATAAGAGCACCTGCCAAATGACTAAAATCTTCAGATTTTAAGTGCCTAAATTGGGTTTTATAGATGTAATCCTTTTAGTGCACTTGTCCCTGGTTATGGGTATGCATTTGTTGTACCTCGCTCAGGATAAGAGCATTACTGTATGTTCTTTTAAAAAGTGTATTATTATTATTATTATTATTATTATTAATAAATAACCACACATTACAACAGTGGTATGCAGAAGAGCATCTCTGAACACTCAACACATCATACCTCTAAGTGCATAGGCTACCGCGGTAGAAGTCTAAAAAATAAGTCTAATAAATACATAATAAAGTGCTCACTGAGGGTAGACCTGAAATTTTGATGCATCTTCAAAAACCAAAACCTTTTTTCTTTTTTTGGAGATGCAAGTAAATGCAAGAAGCAAGTAAAATAGAACCGGGTACGTTTCTGGAAGCAAATGGTGTAACATCCAAACATATCTGTTTCCCTTTGTACAGAAGGAGTGTGGAAGCCTGCTAAGTGCAGAGATCACACTGCCACCAAAAGGCATTTAAAGCAGGCATATCGTCAGAGGTGTATTTGCTATTGAGAGGAAGAACAGGCTCATAGTTCAGCTCTGCACCCTCTCCCTCCCTCTCTCACCCTCTCTCCCGTCCTCTCTATGTGTCTCTCTCTCTCTCTCTCTCCGCCTCTCTCCATCTTCCTCTTTCCCTCCCTCTCTATCTCCCTCCCTCTCTCTCTACCTCTCTCCCTCTCTTTCTCTCTACCTCTCTCCACTCCCCTCTCTCCCAACCTCCCTCTCTATTTCCCTCCCTCCCTCTTTCTCCCTTTCTCTCTCCCTCTCTCTCTCCCTCTCTGCATCCCACTCTCCCCCTCTTCCCTTCCCTCTCCCTCTCCCCCCCTCTCCCTCTCTTTCTCTCCCTCTCAAAAGACGGCTTGCGCTGTGTTAACCGCAGAGCCCTGCTTGGCCACAGGGGGCGCTGTGCAGCTCGCGGGAGCAGGAGGGGCACACTAAAGCAGGCAGAGGTCAAGCAGGAGGAAGAGAAGAAGAAAAAGAAAAAGGCTGAGAAAGTTTGAGGGCGTGAAAAACGAGGTCTCCGTATGCGGTGGAGTATCGACCCCGCACGGACCCTCCCCGTGAAAAAGCCAGAGTTACAAACAAAGTTAAAAATGATAAACAGACATCTCCAGAACACCCACAGGCCCCGCGGAACAGGACACGAGACGGACAGCTCCTCTCTCGCGTTGTTCCGACCCTCTCCCTTTCACTCTCGCTCTCTTCTTCACGCGCTCCCTTCTTCCGCTAAACCTGTCTTTATTCGCCTTTCCTTCCCCCGACTCTCCGCCCGTGACCCCCCCCGACCCCCACTCGTTCTCAAACTCCTTTCGCTCCAAACCTCCGCGCTCCCCGCCTCTCTCCAGCTCCCATTCATCCATTTATGTATTTCTTTAAAAAAAAAAGAAAAAAAAAGAATGGAGAATGTATTTTTCATGGGAGAGGTGCTCCACACAGAGATGGGATCACAGCGCAGTGTGTGTCGGGGCTGGGGACCCCACCGTGCGGGGGATCTTGGCTGGGTTTGAGCCTCTTCAGCCGGAGGGACGGACACGCAGTCCTGTCCTACTGTTCCATTCTCTCTGCTCTCACAGTGACTGGCTGAGGCAGGATTGTGTTCCCGATGCTATAGATGTCTCCGTATGGTAATTACTGACTTCGCCTATCTACCTTGTGTAGACTTATGTTTTACGGCTTTTACGACTGAGCATATGTGAATTGTACCCGATCTGACCTGTTCTGGTTTTTGTTCAATGACCTTTATATGTAATTATTTGGAAATCGCTTTGGATAAGAGTGTCTGCTAAATGAGATGTACTGTAAGGTGATACTGTAATGTGTGCCTGAGAGCATTTGGCTGTGAATCTGACTGTATGTGAGGTATAGTGATTGTGGGTTTGATAACTTACACACTGAATGTGCGTACATATGCACATTGGTTTTTTTTCACAAAAACAAACACAGAGACACATGCGCACGCACAGACACACACACACACACACACACAGTCTCCATCTCTGTACCGGCACCAATGTAACGGCACACCACAGTACTGCTCATAGCTTGGCATGCGAACATCCAAACTGTAATAAGGATGTTGGGGAGATGCTAACCGGTTATGGCCACACCCACAGACCACACTGCAACATCATATTCCCCACCTGTCATTAAAAAAACACACATGTCAAATCATCAAAACTGGGAGTTTAGTCATTGAGCAACAGGCTCAGACATTGGTCAGGGAACCGCCGCCGGCGACTGCTACCGTCCCCTCGGCAGGTAAACAACGTCCATCACCTGTTAGCGTATCAGACGGAAAAGAGCTCCTTTGTCTGCGGCGATAATTGTATTCCATCATTCTTGCATTGTGATAAACCCTCTGCTCACAATTAAAAACTTCACCATGGCAACAGAGGAAACGCTCTCCGCGGAGATTCTATTTATTCTGGGATACGATGGCGGAGAAATAGGGGGGTAATTACAACCGGAAAGCTCTCGTTTTCACGACAAACCCGGCTTCTCTTTTAGTCGTTTTTACGTTAGCAGACGCACGCAAAGCTTTTTTAAAGAAAAAGGGACAAAAACGCGACGGCTCAGAAATGTAATTATCAGTCTGCCATGACCAACAGAGAGACGTGTTCGGAGGGAGACTGCTCATTTACGGAGGTCGGTGGTCTTCATCAAAACACTCAAAACACAGAAGGCACAAATACGGGAAGAGATTTTCAGTAGTTTTCTCTCACCAAGACCCCCTGTTACAGAGTGTAATATACAGTCTTTCACACACACACACACACACACACACAAACTAGAAAATGTCCCCTCTTGGTTTCAACTGACTAAGAGCCCTAAACTAAACCCAGAGGAGGAACCTCTTCATCACCAGACGAAGAGCCCTAAACTAAACCCAGAACTTAATCACCAGACAAAGATCCCTAAACTAAACCCAGAACTTAATCACCAGACGAAGAGCCCTAAACTAAACCCAGAACTTAATCACCAGACAAAGATCCCTAAACTAAACCCAGAACTTAATCACCAGACGAAGAGCCCTTAACTAAACCCAGAACTTAATCACCAGACAAAGATCCCTAAACTAAACCCAGAACTTAATCACCAGACGAAGAGCCCTAAACTAAACCCAGAACTTAATCACCAGACAAAGATCCCTAAACTAAACCCAGAACTTAATCACCAGACGAAGAGCCCTTAACTAAACCCAGAACTTAATCACCAGACAAAGATCCCTAAACTAAACCCAGAACTTAATCACCAGTGGAAGAGCTCTAAACTAAACCCAGAACTTAGACACCAGACGAAGATCCCTAAACTAAACCCAGAACTTAATCACCAGACGAAGAGCCCTTAACTAAACCCAGAACTTAATCACCAGACAAAGATCCATAAACTAAACCCAGAACTTAATCACCAGACGAAGAGCCCTTAACTAAACCCAGAACTTAATCACCAGACAAAGATCCCTAAACTAAACCCAGAACTTAATCACCAGAGGAAGAGCTCTAAACTAAACCCAGAACTTAGACACCAGACAAAGATCCCTAAACTAAACCCAGAACTTAATCACCAGAGGAGGAGCTCTAAACTAAACCCAGAACTTAATCACCAGAGGAAGAGCTCTAAACTAAACCCAGAACTTAATCACCAGAGGAAGAGCTCTAAACTAAACCCAGAACTTAATCACCAGAGGAAGAGCTCTAAACTAAACCCAGAACTTAGACACCAGACGAAGATCCCTAAACTAAACCCAGAACTTAATCACCAGAGGAAGAGCTCTAAACTAAACCCAGAACTTAGACACCAGACGAAGATCCCTAAACTAAACCCAGAACTTAATCACCAGACGAAGAGCCCTTAACTAAACCCAGAACTTAATCACCAGACAAAGATCCCTAAACTAAACCCAGAACTTAATCACCAGACGAAGAGCCCTTAACTAAACCCAGAACTTAATCACCAGACAAAGATCCCTAAACTAAACCCAGAACTTAATCACCAGACGAAGAGCCCTTAACTAAACCCAGAACTTAATCACCAGACAAAGATCCCTAAACTAAACCCAGAACTTAATCACCAGAGGAAGAGCTCTAAACTAAACCCAGAACTTAGACACCAGACAAAGATCCCTAAACTAAACCCAGAACTTAATCACCAGAGGAAGAGCTCTAAACTAAACCCAGAACTTAATCACCAGAGGAAGAGCTCTAAACTAAACCCAGAACTTAATCACCAGAGGAAGAGCTCTAAACTAAACCCAGAACTTAATCACCAGAGGAAGAGCTCTAAACTAAACCCAGAACTTAATCACCAGAGGAAGAGCCGTAAACTAAACCCAGAACTTAATCACCAGAGGAAGAGCTCTAAACTAAACCCAGAACTTAATCACCAGACGAAGAGCTCTAAACTAAACCCAGAACTTAATCACCAGACAAAGATCCCTAAACTAAACCCAGAACTTAATCACCAGAGGAAGAGCTCTAAACTAAACCCAGAACTTAATCACCAGACAAAGAGCCGTAAACTAAACCCAGAGAAGGGATCACCTGACTCTTTCAGCTCAGAGTGATTGGCCCTAGCTACATGAGTGCAATCAGACAGAGACGGAGGGACTATAGCCCCTCTCCCCCACACCGTCCCGGCCCCCGCCCCACCCCAAACGACGGGTCCCCCCCCGTGAAAGGGCCCAGTCGTAGCGCTCATCTCTAAACCCAAAGGCACTTTTTGGCCCTGCCTCTACCCGCTCTCATTTCCTCTCCGGCTGGGATCAAACAAACAGCACCGACAGACAAACAAACAAACAAAGAAAAAAAAACCCTCATGCTGAGCGCTTTCTCCCTCCCCCGCGGCTGCAAGAGCCTCGTGCCCTTGACTACTACCCCCTCCCCCCCTCCCAGAAAAGTCAATAAAATAAGTAAATGAAATGTAAAAGAAAAGAAATGAAAAAATGAAGCAGTCTCTTGATTGACGCGTTAGTGTCTCAGGACCCCGGTTAGGCGTCTGATGGACGAGGGTCGGCTTCTCGGTATTCCGCACGGCGCTCACCCCGTAACAACATTCCCACAATTCCCAAAACCTCCCCCCCCCCACCGTTCTGCAAAGAATCTCAGGAAAAACCTGCGGTGATCAATCTGTCTTGTCGAAAATAAATAAATAAATAAATAAACAGAAGTAGTTCCTGTGTGCACACTCCTGGGTGCCGTGAACGCGATCCTGCAGTCCAAACTGAAGGCCCCAGCGCTGGAGTTTACGACCGTGCGGTCCTTTTTAGGCCTGTTCCAGGTGAACGCACTCTGGCGGGGGACAGATTACACTGCCTCCTCTCCCCCTGCTCTGTGCGGCAGCAGCTAGAGTGGAGCGTAGTAGGTTTGATGGAGACGCTTCATATTTTTCATATTTCATTTTCATTTTACTCAGCAAACTCGCTTGCTCACAGCATATTCAGCACTTACAAAGCTTTCTGTAGTTTCCATACTCTGCACTTACACACTTTGCGGTTTCCTGAGGAAACCCTCACGGCCATGAAATACACTGCAGTATAATGTAAATGAGACTTTTCAAAATAAGTACACTGATAAAATGTATGCAATATATTTAAAAGAATATATTACCTACACTCAGTGAGCACATTATTAGGTATTTAAGACTTCCATATTTTTTACACTTAGACTGAGACTTCTGCTGCTGTAGCCTATCCACTTAGAGGTTTGATGCGTTGTGTGTTCAGAGATGCTCTTCTGCATACCACTGTTGAAATGTGTGGTTATACTGCATCACCTTCCTGTCAGCTACGACCAGTCTGACCATTCTCCTTGGACCTCTCTCATTTACAACGTGTTCACACCATTTTCTCTGCAAACTCTAGAGACTGTTGTGTGTGAAAATCCCAAGAGATTAGCAGTTTCTGAGACACTCAAACCACCCTGTCTGGCACCAACAATCATGCCACAGTTGAAATCACTGAGATCACATTTTTTCCGCATTCTGAATAAGTAGGTGTTCCTAACAAAGTGCTCAGTGAGTGTATAAGTAATAAGTTATATATTCTTACATACATTGCAAATAACTACCATGTCTGGTCTTGATAATATATTTTATTTCAGTATTGACAGTATATTTCACTGCATATGTTTAATTTGACTGCATGTTAAAAGAGCCAGGTCAAAGGTCAAAGGTCAAAGCTCAACAGAATCGCCCCCCCAGGGAATCGAACTGAACTACCAGCACATTCGCGTGCCCCAGGGCCCATGGTGGAATACATAAGCTAATTAGCCACAAATAAAACACTCTCGCAGAGCAAATGTGTACGTTGCTGAAAAATGCAAGAGACAGAGAAGTGCTGCAAAGTGAATGAGGCCTTGGGTCATGGTGTCTGTGCGCTGAGGGGTTTAATGATGCAATGCCAACACAACCAGCTTATTAGCCACACTTCCCTGTGCCATTAAGTGCACTTAAAGCACCGACCAACAAAACAAAACAGAACTCAGATCCGCAGGCAACGCTACCGTGATTGTAATGCGTCAGCTGTTGCAAATGAAAGAATAAACGAGATTTAAACGAGAATAAACTGAGATTTTTCAGAGAGTTTAGCTCTCAACCTCATTTGACCCGTATGAAAAATTTTTGTGTTTTAATTTTCAGCCGTGGCACATGGGACTGAAACTTTATGGTGTGAGGTGTGAGGTCACAAATGTGTGATTCGATTCTTAACTGAAGATTCTAATGCTGAAGTCATAATCACTACAGGCAACTGAAAACAATGGAGTTCTAAAACTCTGACTTGAATGAATCTTGAATGACTTATAATTCCAAAAAAAACATACTCTTCAAAGGGTTAATGGAAATGAGCAGATTTATCATTTGAAAAACAAAAATCCAAAAAGCCAAAGGGTCAATGTTCAGCTTCCAGAGATTGATTGGTTGAGGCCTAGGGCAACACCACAGTTTTAATGTTATAAGGATGATTATCTGAGCACCACAGATGGACTCGCATCTAGAAGAATGCACATTTCACATTAATTGTGAAAGTGTAATTTGGCTTATTCTCTAAACCGAGTTGCACTGCACTATTGCATTGGCTGCTATAATATGCAAACACATCTGGCATTGCAAAATATTCAGGGAATTTTGGCTTACTAGCTCAGAACTCTACCCTGATTAATTCAGGCATTTCACAGAGTCTGACAAAGTTGCAGAAGTTTCTCTAACACGTGTGTCAGCACGCATCATATTTACAAAAAAAACTGAAATCGCACTTTGTGTAGCTAAGCATAATGCAGATTCATTCAAGCCTAGACAACAAGACTAATCAGCAATCACGGTCAATGAGTTCACAGTTTTCATTCGCACACCTTCCCGCACGTCGCCCAATCAGCAAGCTGAATCTGCAAAAAACACCGCTTGTGTGTGAGCCTGACCGGAATAATCAGATGGAAATCCGTTTTTAATAAAATAGAGCTCCGTCTGACGTTGAAGGATGAAGTCAGGCCCAACAGTGTACTTTCTGTCCTTCTGACTTTGAGGAATTAAATCAGGTTTGGCACTTGTCTTTGCTGTTTCTCTGACCTAAAATACCTTCATCCTAGTCCAGTATAGAGCCATAGGGTCTGCTGGCTTTTGTTGTCACTCAGTGCTTGTGTAGCACAGCAAATGATCAGTTAACGCAGTTGATTATACAGCTAACTCAGGCCACCTGGGTTCTTGGGTCTGAATCGATCGAAAGGAAAACAAAACCCAGCACACTCCAAGGCTCTTCAGGACCAGGGTTGAGCATCACTGCCTTTAAAGGGTTTACTTACTCAACAAGTTCAGCTTGAACACAGCCAGTCTTACTAACTCTGGAGAAACTCCTCAGAAAATCCAGCTCTGAGCTAGACACAACAAGGCTACAGTACACACAGAGAGAAAGTAGTTCCAAACCACAGGTGGAAGGATACTTTCCTGGAGACCCCACTGCCACTCTGTAGTTCTTGTAGCTCACGGTTGGGTGGAAGTTGAAGATGAAGACCACGTTGGCTCGCTCAAAGACGATCACCTTGTCTCCCTCGTGCTTAGTGGTGACAACGCCCTGCATGGGGGAAAAAAACATGACAGACATGACAGATGGGGAAGCCTATAGCCTAGTGGTTGTAGCCTATAGCCTAGCCAAGATAAGAGCTGCACAGCTGTTGGGCCCTTGAGCAAGGCCCTTACCACCACATTGCTCTAGGGAGTATTGTCCCCTGCTTAGTCTAATCAACTGGATAAAAGCGTCAGCTAAATAACAAAGCATTTCAATCTGTTCAGTCCTCCAAATGAACAATCAATATTACTGGAATTAGCCTCTCTTAACTTCTGCAATGTGCTGAGTCGGGGTCAATGGCATTTAAATGGAGGAAAAGAATGGAAACTGAGTTTCTTGAACTGAAAAGTGACCAAAAACTTCTTTGAGGAGTTTTGACGATTCTTTTCAATTCCAATTCATTTTCTGAATTCACTGAGTTGGCAAGGAATTGAAAGGAAATTCAGAAAATGGGAGAATTCTCCTGAAACTCTTTGACTGAGACTGTAACAGAAACATTAGCAGACGGCTCCTGCCCTGGGATGATACAAAACCGGCTCCATTCACTTCTAAACAGGCCAGAGTTACTGTTTCTCCCTTCTTCTGTGAAGAAGCCTCCAGATAATCTCAGATTAGAGCAGATTACGAGCACCATTCTCTTTTACCCCACCGTCTCCCCGGAATATTCCAGATGATTCTCTGAGGTGGGAACGATAAAAGCCGAGAAAATGAGAGAAAGTATTCCTGGAATACATGCAGCTCTGTGTATAGTTGGCATGTTCTCTCTGGGTACTCCAGTTTCCTCCCACACTGTGCGTGTCAGGTTAGGTGTGTGCTCCGGCCATTGCCCTTGACCACGGCACTGGCCCCAGAACTGGAGTTGGTCCCTGGGCGCTGAACTGTGGCTGCCCACTGCTCCTAAGTAACTCGAATGGGTCAAATACAGAGGACAGATTTACCCCATGGGGTTTGATGAAGAATGTCCTTATATTTGGCCTTGAAACTTGGCACAATGACTTCTTCAGAGGGGCTTTTGGGGGACTTTCTCAGGAGTTGAGCATCCTTTGCGTCTTTGGGGAGCACAGAGAATTAGGCAGAAGTGAAACGCCTTGTTTCCGTCACAGCGTTGGGACCCGTATTGAACGGACGTGAGCACGCTCCTGGCCCCACTCCTCTCTCTCCCCCTGCACAGCCTGCTCTCACAGAGCCCCTCTCCACACACAACACTGTCAGGTTACGCCCGCTGGTCCTCATTCTCCTGGATAATATAGAGTCAGGTGGGACCGCTTTATTATTACAGACACCAGTGCTCCAGGGCACTGGAGACCAAAGGCTGGATACAGGGCCCACAGGCATTCAAGAGATGTGTAGTCACAACACATCTTCAACAGCCTACGAAATGATCGATGTTAATTCCCTTTCCTGGTTTCAATCGATGTTTGTCCTTAACTTGTCTCATAATTATAAGCAATTATTTGCAATTATACATAAATAAAAGTTAAGGGCAATGTTAGGCGAACTGAATTCAATTCTGTGTGTGTGTGCGTGTTTTTGTGAGTGTGTGTGTGTGTGTGTGTGTGTCTTTACAAGTGCTGACACTCTCTTCAACAGGATGTCAGTGGGGTTATACAGTATGTTGAGGCTGTAGAGGTATCGATGTGGAAATGCAGCTGTGGGTGTCAGTGTGCGTTTGTGTTGCTGTTTATGTGTGCGCACGCTTGCCTGCGTATCCGTGCACACGGGGACCAATTACGCGAGACAAATTAGTCCAGGAACTCCTGCCAGATCCCCACGGAAACCCTGTGCATTTGCGAGACCCCACTACAAGAACCTCATTAGACACCACCCCTCTGTGGAAGACAGAGAGAGACCACGATCCAATCCAAATGTCCATATTCGCCCCCACACATAGCTCACGCACACACACATACACACACACACACTCACACACACAGCTCTCTCTCTCTCTCTCATACACACACATAGCTCACGCACACACACATACACACGCACACACACATACACACACACATAGCTCACGCACACACACATACACACACACATAGCTCACGCACACACACACTCAGCTCTCACTCTCACACACATACACACACACACACACACACACACACACACAGCTCTCACTCTCACACACATACAGCTCTCTCTCTCACACACACACACATACACCCCGCCTCTCATAAACACATACACACACACGCACTCACACATACAGCTCTCACTCTCACGCACACACACATACACCCCCCCTCTCACACACATAGCTCACGCACACACACACACAGCTCTCACTCTCACACACATACACACACACACTCACGCACACACACATACAGCTCTCACTCTCACACACACACACACACACACACACACACACAGCTCTCACTCTCACACACATACACACACACACACACACACAGCTCTCTCTCTCTCTCTCATACACACACACACACACCCTCTCACACACATACACACACACACACACACACACACAGCTCTCTCTCTCTCTCTCATACACACACACGCACACACACATACAGCTCTCACTCTCACACACACACACACACACACACTCACACACACAGCTCTCTCTCTCTCTCTCATACACACACACGCACACACACATACAGCTCTCACTCTCACACACACACACACACACACACACTCACACACACAGCTCTCTCTCTCTCTCTCATACACACACACACACACTCACACACACAGCTCTCTCTCTCTCTCTCTCTCTCATACACACACACATACAGCTCTCACTTTCACACACATAGCTCACGCACACACACATACAGCTCTCACTCTCACACACATACACACACACACACTCACACACACAGCTCTCTCTCTCTCTCTCATACACACACACACACTCACACACACAGCTCTCTCTCTCTCTCTCTCATACACACACACACACACCCTCATTGACAACACAGGAGAGCAGAGAGATTAATAGAGCCAGTACACAGGATTGCGGGAAGCAGAGAGGCTTTAGTGGTTTCGGGGGGGGGAGAGGGGCCTACCGATGATCCGTTAACTAAAGCTCTGCCTCGTTCTGTCCTGAGAGAGGAGAGAATATGTCCGCTGGTCCCCATGGAGACGCACTCACGGGCCCAGTCCTTGAGCTGTGCGCGTGCAGGTGAAAATAGGCTGAGGACCGAGCTGCAAGCGGGGGGAGACGTGTGTGTGTGTGTGTGTGTGTGTGTTTATGTAGTTTGGGAGATGTTTGTAGGGAGTGGGGACCTTACAATCAACTGCTAAGCGGATTTTTTAAGTCCTGTTCCAACTACTGCCGGCCGTTCACCCTTCCCCCACCCTTTACCCACAATGCATCAGGGGCAGAGTCAGAGCCAAGGTCACGGGGAGAGGGAGCAAGGTGAGGGAGGTCTAATCTGCAGCGTCCATCACTGCCCGGAACGCCGGCCCATCGATTCGGGGGGACTTGTTCTTTCTTTGCATTTGCCTTTTTCCAATTACTGTAAGGAAACAGAGGATCGCTTGAGTCCTGCCCTACAGCCCGCT
>NC_083766.1:55863226-55928226 GCF_963514075.1 Conger conger
AAGTACAATGACGGCATGAGACTTCACAAGCTCAATAGCAAAGGCTGTTATGTGAAGTCCTCTTGCTTGGGGACAGAACGAGCTAGCTACGTCAGTGTGGTGAGCATACGAGATGCCTGATATAACAATGACAACAGGAACTGCTGCAGAAACACTGCTGTTATACTAGTGTAGCAGGTTCAAAGGTCAATGCAGGCACATGACTCAGATCCAATAGAACATAGGAGGAAGGAGAGAACTAGCGATACAGCTATGGTCATTTTCACTACAGTATTAAAGAAGTATTGTTCAGATCCAGGAATCATTCATACCTTTGATGGTGAAGGCCAAATACACACAACTCCAAAGACCTTCACGTCTTTACTGATTGGGCTTTTTACTTACATTGCCATAGACTTTTTAGCAATAGGGCTAAAAAAGGTATTTTATTTATACAATAATCATAAGAAGTGATCTCATTGGAACATTGCATATCTGAAGGATACACTTCCTGTTCAGTGTATTGGCTTCGTTTGTGACATGCTCAATATCAAAGCTGTCAGTTTTCTCTCACTGTCTTCTTTAGCTAGGGTGCAAAGATATGTCACTTGTATAATTATGAGAGTATTTTAGTGTCTCTAACCAATGAGAAGTGTGAGTCATTTCACTTTCATGTTGGCAATTTCACATAGGCAGCAAAAAAGACCAAGACATTCATAAGCCATAACTAAACACAGTATGCTATGTTTTACCCTGTTAGGAATGACTGCCATGCTGAAAAAAAAACAAAAAAAACAGCTCAAGCTAGGTTTTGAAACAGCTGGTAGCTGGTTGACCAGCTTGATCAGCTCAAGCTAGGTTTTGAAACAGTTTGTAGGCAGCTCATACCCAGCTAGACCAGCTTAGGACCAGCTTCAATCTTCAAGCTGGTCAAGCTGGCATAACTGGATTTCACAGCGGGGTGTTTAGTCCAGAACATGAGTGGGGCAGTGTATTACAATATTAAAGAAATGGGCCTGTAGCTAAAAGGCTATAGGCTTCTTTCCCAGCCTGGGTATTGTCATTGCACCCCTGAGCAAGGTAGTCAACCTGAACTGCTTCAGTAGAATGTGTATAAATGCGTATAAATTGTCTGTATGTGAAAATGTCATCGTTGTAAGGTGCTGTACGATACATACTGAAAAGCTACGCTAAAACTCCGAGGTCCTCCAGTAGGCCCATAAGAAAATGATGGATGGATTAATTTCTGGACCGGGCTAAGCGCCCACCGTGCTCAGACACCTCATAGAGACCGGCTTCATTGAGTATTCCTCTGACTTCGCCGAACTGACCCAGAACAGAACATCAAATTAGCTGGGAAACAAGTGGGCTAAGCCACGACTCCCCGGCTCCAATCGCCTCGTCTGCCCATGACCAGAATGACCGACAAGGCCATTAGACACACCTCAAACTTTAAATGAAAGAGAAATTATTCAGCACCTATTAAAATTTTAATGTAAAAAAGTAATAATTGAAAAGGTACAGCCAGTGGCAGATTAATGTTGGTTTAAAAAAAAAAAAGAAAGTTTTAATCACTACACGATATTACCACTGTTATTAATAAACAGTTTATTAATACTTAATTAAATGCGATAAACTTCTGACTTCATTGCCTTGTTATTGTCCTGGGATGACCTCTCTTATTGGCCAGGGATTCCAAGGGTGACATTGTATTTTCTTTCGACCGTTCCCTTTGTTTGTATTCTGACCTGGATCAAAGAATGTTTTGGATTCAGATACTTTTCTGCACTGGATTGATCTTGCCTGGTGCAATTGAGCTGACAAGGAGGACCAGAAGGCGAGGTTTGCATTTTCGAGAGCATTTCATCAGTTCCAAAACACCAGACAAGCTCAGTTAAGCATAGAAGAGTATTTGAATCTTTTTAATTTGAAAACAATAATGTATTTTACCCAGGTCTGTTTGGGTTAAAGCAATATGGGCAATCTACATTTGATCTATAAATTTTCCCTTGCTAATAATGCCTGTTTACCATGTTTATTTACTGTGTACCTTGTTTTTAATGTTGTGTACACACTTCCTCCTTCTCTCTTCACATCTCCCCTTACCTCACAAGGCCCCAGAAAACACCTCTTTAGCAGCCGCCAACGTTTATTCTCCGCTGATTAAAACTACCGCAAGGCTCCGAATTTAGGCAGACAATCGCGCGGGGGCACGGGAACAATGAAATCCCTGAGCTTCCGCGGAAAAAGCCTCTCTCCCGGGCAGACGCACCCGGAATTATGTCAGCGGGAGACGTCCGTATCCTCCCGGCGAGGAGCGTCAGGGCGGCATACAGATCAGGAATGAAAGGCAGAGATATTACACAAAGCGTTTGACAGGCCCGACTCCGTAAATTAAGTTAAAGCCCTGGATGAGAGGTTACTTTGTTTCTCTTTAGCCTTTCACCTTGGGCTACGTGGAGCTGAGATTATTACCTCACGCCACGCTCTGAATAGAGAAGCAACAATGAGCGTCCCCAGCCGGCTCTTTAAAAACACAGCCCAGCCGGAAAGGGAGCGATAAGGTATTCATCCCGCGGCCCACGGATTTAGAGGTTAGGGCCGAAGTCAAAATTTTTAAAAAACAGACAGAAGGAAACGGAAGAAAGAACGAGGGAAAGGAGAAACAGAAAAAGAAAGGGAGAGGTGAGAAAGTTCTGGGCTCTGCGCGTTTTTCATTGACATCACCGCCATCGTTTCCAGTACTCGCGGTTGTTTCTTTTATTTGGGGCGGTGGGGGTGAAAGCTTATGGATGCTGGGCAGGTCTCAGAGAGGGGTCTGCCTCTCCGTAGGTCAGCCTGGAGATTGCTTTTCGGCCGGGGACTGTGGGTTGGAAGGCTACTCTGAAAGAACAGAGATGAGGCCTTGGCTTATTGTTTGACGGGCTCGAATCAATAACCTGTTTAACTCTTCCCTGGTCTCCGAGCAACAAGACTGCAGCCCCTGCACAAGAGGAGGCAGGAAAGGCCTCCAAAACTCCAAAAAGGCCGGGTAGAGAGAAGTGCTTAGGGACTACAATACACCTCCATACAGAGCTACCATTCACACAATTTTATAGAACGAAGAAACAAACAAACAAATAACTAACACCTGAATTTCGTTTCTCTTACCAGAATGCAGACCACTGCGGATCAGAAAACTACCGTATCATGCATGCAAATACTTAATAAAATAAAGAAAGAGGTTATAGGACTCTGGCCTATCGCTGTCCCATAATTAAGGGATATGGACGCAGAGGACTGAAGAAGTTTGCAAGTGGACTGTATTCCCTCAATTGAGAATCTATGGGCTGGTTTCACAGACGAAGATTGGGCTTAGTCCTAGACTAAATTGAGTTTTGTATGGAGAATCGAATATATTCTACGACCAGACTGTGAAACTGGACCTATATCGTTTTGCACAACGTATCCTTGGGGTGAAAGCCAACTGAGTCTTCTGATATCTCAACAATTGTTGCCCTGTAACGAGAGCACCTTATTCTCCACACCGAGTACTTACGAGATGCGTTAAGCAGCGCTATCAGCATAAGAGACAGCGTTCAGACTCAGACCTAGTCCCACACCACACACTCACGCTCTCTCATTCTCACCAGGCTCATAATCTGATCTGATCTGAAGTGATGTTCAAAGCTTCTCCCCGCTTTGGTCAGATGCAAGACCTCCAGTTACTGCGCGAGCTCAAATGGAATTGAAAGCGTATGAATGAAAATAAATTCATTAATAATACACTCTCTCTCCCCTCTCTCTCTCTTTCAGGTGTTGTAAAGTGGAGATTAGATGAGATGCTCTTTGAATTTCATCTCTCTGCTGAGCTGCGGACAGAAGCTCTCCCTCTCTGCTCATGAGCCGTGCAGATCTCCGGGGTACAAAGCATCCAGAATGAAAGACCGCTTCTATCATCTTTAAATGATCCATTTTCTCAGCAGATATCGTTATATAAATTGCACATTTATACTAGTTACCATGGAGAGCCAGGGGGGTTTCTATTGGAACAAATAAGGTATACATGGCCAGCAATGGTCTTCCTACTCATACTCAAACACAGAGGAAAGTCCGGACTGCACCGGCGTTTTGTTTCTAACCAGCTCAACTGGAGGGAGGGAGAGCCCACACCCGATGAAGAATAGACAGTCTTCACCCTTCCCCCTCACGGGTTCTGGGCGAAAATAATAAACAAAAATAACGAAGGCAAGGCAATTAACCTGACTCGCGTAGCTTTTCAGCTCATCCGCGCTTTTCAGCTCCGTCGTGTTTCTGCTCTCTCTCCGCTCTCCTACGGGTTCCTGGTCTCAGGAAAGAAACGGACTGATTCGTAACGTGGTCCAGGTGGGTGCCTATTTAACCAGTAGACATGATCCTCAGATTGCCCTGCTCCCTTCCCACAAACCGAGCCAACATGCCACAGGCACCTACTGTATACTAGGGCAACACAGCTGAGTAAGGACTCCTGTAGTACCCATGGTAAATGAGCCCACCCATGGTAATTCCATAAAGCTTCAGTCTTAAGGCCTTCCTCACTATCAACCATGGACAGCAATGATACGACGTCATTGCCAATTACCCGGTGAGACCCTCTGCTAATGCTACCACGATGCACAACGCCACCCCGGCTTAATGCCCCTGGCAGTGTTTAGTTTTCCAACCTCCGGGGTCTGATTTCTGCCCGGGAGTTTCATCAGGGTCGTACTCTACAGTGTGAAATCAACACGACTTCAGTCATCACCCCTTCAGACAGCTATCCTGACAAAGCCAGAATAGAGGGAAAACAAACTTACAGGAAACATCTCTCCGGCATTAAATTGAATTCTATGCTGCTTTTTAATATTCTTTCTCCTTTTTTTGAATGTTCATAAGTCGTTTAATATGGTCAGGCAAGATTTGAGTAGAACATTGGAAAAGATAAATGTGACAACCTTCATTATGATTTCAAAGAAGGGTTTTCAAAAACCCTTTTATATATTTTCAGCAGGATTGGGTCAATGGCAGTCCTGCTGCTGAACTCAAAGACAGAATCTTTTTTTATATATAAAAAATAACAGTAACTCGAATCCAAAAAGAATGAAATAAAATGAGGGAAGCTGAAGAAAAGAAAGAAAGTGTTTTGAAGACATATTTGAAAAGGACCGGTCTTTGGCTTGGATTCAGTCAGTCAATGTGTGTCCTAAAGTTCTGAATTCAATTCAACACAATTCATCTCTTCAATTGCATTTTTGTTAGCTTCAGCAATCATGAAAATGAACTTGCCAAACAGTTTTTATTTCCTTACACAGTTTCATACTGATATATTTACTTTATTATGTTTCGTTTATTTAATAAGAGCCAGGGACGAAGTAGGCCAATAATAACGCAAGCGCCAGATTTGTCTAAAAAGCTCCTTTCACATCTGCAGTCCATGAGCAGATTACGAGGCATTGTGTCCCTAACACAGCCAGGCAAGGTGTCCCACAATGCACGGGGAAAAAAATGAATCTGTTTTTGGCGATGTGGAGACGGTTCAGACAGTGACAGCTGTTTCTGAGGAGATGTATCAAACACCTGTTTCGCAGGTTTTGGCCTCCACATGATTCCCCAGATGGGCTCGCCGGTAATTGGGAGGACCCGCAATACCAGCATGCAGCAGAAGCGCGGCGCGCCCGCTCTCGCCTCTCCCAGATGTCCTGCAGCAGCCATTTGCACATGTTCGATTCAAATTTGAAAACAAGGATGGAAAACAATGGAAGAGTGACAGAAATACTGATGGACCTGCGGAAAACACCAGCCGTGGAGCAGGACAGTTATGGGAACCGGGGCTGCTACTCAATAGCTGGATCGGTTTCAGGCCCACACGAGGCAGTACCGTCGTACCCTTGGGCAAGGCACCGGGGCTGAATTGCTTCATTAAGAATCCGACTCTATGAAAGGATTGCAGGTTAAAATAAAGTCTGCCGCGCATTAGTCAGGCTGCGTAAGAGCGGCGGCTAAGCGCTAAGCATATAAATGTGGGGCATGTGCACCGGGTTCTGACAGACGTGATCAATATTCACAGAGCGCCGTTCGTGGCGGGCTGATGAGGGAAGGGAAACGCTGGTGATCCGATACGCCTTCATAACAAGCAGCTTCCGCAAGCATAATGGTGGCCTGGATTCAACCCACATCCACCACTAAGTTTAACTCAGAGAGAGGGAGACAGAGAGAGAGAGAGAGAGAGAGAGAGAGGAACCCCAGAACCCCCCCCCCACTCCTCCCTCTGCTGCCAGTCACCAAGCTTGTCTACAAACATCACCGTGGTAATACTCAACGCAACGTTTACGGCGAGAAGATAGGCTTGCGTTACACAACCCGAGAGAAGCAACTTGTTTGTCGTCTCTGCGTAGTTCTGTACTAACCAGACCTGGGTCAAATAAGCAATTGTTTTGAATTCAAAAAAACGTTTCTATGCTTGACTGATCTTGCCTGGTGCAATTGAGCCAACCAAGAAGATCAGAAGACAGGGTTACAATACACCAGAAAAGCTGTCTGGTACTGAAGGCTATAGCAGAAAGAGGGTTAATCTCCTCTGGGAAACTATCAATGACAGTAGAAATGTAAATAGAGCTACTGTATATGCTAAGACTCATTGATCCACGGATCAATGGACTGATTAAAAATGTAAAAAACAGATGAACGCCCTTGACATGCGCCGAGTCCGTCATCACCCGCTCGAACCCGGCCGGACCGCAGCGTCTCAGGCATAGAGAACACTCCTAATGAGCCCGGCTTTGTTTACCGCCCTTCGTCTGAATCTATCCCTTAATTAAAGTGAAGGGAGAGGTTAGAAAGTGCCCGGCGCTCTCAACCTCTCTCCCTCCAGAGGCCGCTGACTCCTCGACTCTCAAACTGGCAGGAACGCCGCCAGCCGGCCAGCTCTCTGCCCGTCAAACTTCACTTCCTTCTCTTCATCACCCCTTTCATTTCACCCCCTCCTTTCCTTAACGCAGCGAGGTCCAATACTGGCTGAGGATCCCTACTCCCTTTCTTTTGGGTTCTTGCCTCCTGGTCAAAGCAGAACAACAGCTCAAGGCTGAATTTCAGGTTCAAAGGGAATTAGCATGATACAGTGTTAGCCGGCATCTTGTCAATCAGGGAAGTCATAACCGCAGCCTTTGAAAAACCAGCAAGCTTCGACCAAGCCTGAGGGTAACTTCGCCATTCGAGGCTTCTTCGATATTTTCAAAGTCAGTATCGATCATGCTGGTTGGTGTATTAGCACTTTAGGTTCAGCTAAAAATCTACTTGCACCGTGTACACCCACACCACACAGGTAGAATTACTGTACGCTGGGCATCCTTCAATTGGGGTGAAGCTACAGTGTGTGTTATATTATTATCAATATTTTATGTTCACAATAAATAAATAATGTTTTTTTGGCTTATGTACGATAAGTTCTTGCGTTCACGCGTCTGGAAACCAGCTTGTCAGAATTTATGTCATCACCTCAAACTTTCCCTTCTCAAGTACCTTCCTGGAATCCAGACTACCTTCTCAGACACCGAGAAGTAGGCCACAGTTCATTTGCAACCGACCTGAAACCATCTAATACCAAAGAACTCCAATTCTGTGATTTTCATGTGCTCTCGAGTTTCTGAGAAAAACTGCATCTATCAAGTTAAAGTTACGGACAAAGAGTGATTGAATCTAGGCCATCCAACAGGGTCATCCAATCACAGTCCTTGAGGGCCAAGAACTGCCGCTTTACCTGGTTTAACAATTACCCAGGGGAAGAGAAAACCAGGCCTGGATTTGGATTTGAGGACCAGATTTGCTGATCCCTGCCATATAGTATAAATACATTTTTTTTTTGGCACTTTGGTGTATCTATGCAGGAAGATAACGGGCATTTTGCTTTGAAAGTGCCGTTTTGGCAGTTATGGCCTGAGAGAAAGCCACAAGGGTAGACTAGCACGCCTCTCAGGAATTAAGAAGATGTTTCATCACCGTCAATTGCAACACATTTACAGGGACACGGTGCTTGTTTAAATAAATAAGTAACACTAGCAGGCTATCAAGCTCAGAAACAGTCTCCGCCCAGGAGATCCTTTCACAAAGACAGCTGAAGTACGACTGGTGCAGGCCGCGGCAGGAAGGTAAAACACACTTTGACGAATTTATTTACAGAAGTGAGCCAGCCGAGTGCCAAAGACACGCGCTGCCTAACTTCACCAGGGGGCGATTCCGGACCCCAAACCTCCGGAAAAATCTGGCAGAGAAGTGCCATCAAAACAAACATGCAGCATTTTTGGCAATTTGGGTTGTGCCAGCACTGAAGTTATTCAAACGCAAACAAGGAAACCAAGGAGTGACAATTATGCGAGACAATGTCCCGATTAAGAAAAGAGTGCACTCGAGAACTTGGCAGAAGTATCGCAGGAAGAAAAACAAGATTAAGTAATAGCAGCCATGAAGGAGGCATTAATTGCTCTGAGAGAGAGAGAGCGAGAGAGAGAGAGAGAGAGAGAGAGAGAGAGATTTGAGATTTATTTTCCAGAAACTGAAATTATAGGACTTCAAAAACAAAACCAGCCAAAAACAAAAAAGAAAGAAACAAAAACAACTCGGGAATGGGAAGAGGGAGAGAGAGAGAGAGAGAGATAGGAAGAGAGAGGGAGAGAGAGAGAAAATAAGAAAAAATGGCTGTTTTTTCTTCACAGTAGCGTTGGAGCTCCACATCTATGGAATACAGCCAATGTATCCCGCATGCTTTAGACGCTATGAACCAATTCTTTCAAATTAAATTAAACGGCATACCAGTACGTCCCTTTTGCCTTCCTTCTCAGCAGGAACAGTCTCTTTTCAGACTCTCGGGGCTGCCATGGCGATACTCAGCGGATAGCACCGGGAAGTGTTTATTAATTAAGCTCTGTTTTTCTGGTCCTCTGAGCGCTAAGACTACCCAGTGCAACAGCCTACTCTGGTGCTATTTTATTTCAACCTTATGAAGCTCTTCAGTTCACAGATTCAAAAAATAACAACAAATACTCTTGAGCAATGGAGATATTTATAAAAAATTACCAGTAAGTAGATGGTAAATTGATAATGACCTCTAAAGCGCATCGACTGCAATTGATTGCCAACTCTGCGCTTACTCATTGATCAAATAATATTTACCAGTTTTAGTTTTTTATAGTGTTTTTTCATTTCATACATACAAATTGTGAGAGTGAATGTGTGTGTCTGTGTGCATGAAACTGACTATCGGGTGCCATTCAGCCAACTTCGTGTTTGCAGGGTTGATGGCAGTAATTCCTGTCCAGATATCGGAAAGTCTCTGTAGCATTGGGTGATGACTAAGGCTATCACAGATCTGAAGAGGGTCCTTAGCGTTCTGGTTAGGAGCTCAAAGTGAGAAAAGGACACACCAACCTAGAAACACTCTTCACACCCAGTTTATCGAAGAGCAGAGGTGTATTGGGCCTGAGTCACTCAAAGCTGACATCAGAACATAAGACGTTTTTCTCATCTGCACACCACCAGCCGGTCTAAAGGGGGGGCAGTAAGTCAAGGTCTCCGCATCTCTTCAGCCCGGCAGGATCTCCGCCGCGATGGGAAAGCGTGAGCGCTGATATCGGGGTTGAAAGCGGGCCCCTCACCGGGGCCTGGGCGGGGGGCTTTGATCCAGAGGACCCGCTCTTTTCGGGGCCCGGAGGGGGCGGCCCCCCTGCGGAGAACATCGCTGCCGGGGCGATCCGATATTAACGCCGGACCGTCCGCGGCCCTTTGAAGTCCGGCCGCCACAACCTCTCCGTACGCTAACGAGACGCCTCGTCTCTGCTCAGCGGGGGGTGGGGGGAGGGGTAACGGGGCCCCCGGGGCGCGCGGAGGGGAGCAGGGGAACGAGAGCGAGAGAGGAACGCGGTCTCCGTTCACTTTCCATTCTTCTGTCATCTCCGCCCTTTTGAAACCGAGGCCACGCACAAGGCGATAATCCTCAAGGCCGTAGCACAACAACACGTCTCGCACAGCGATGCTCGAGTTTACAGCCGTACCTTCATTGAACACTTTTCACTGAAGCGCATGGCAGTGCATGGCATTTACATGAGAACGTTACGTATTGTTCCCCACACAAAGCTGAAGGTGGACCGAGATTCACCCAAGGCCATGTCGCAATAAGAATCTGTCTGTGAAAGCGCTCTACTGAATTCAGTGTAGGGCATGATTTTCCAAAATGCAGAGAAGGTGAGGCCCCCCCCACACTTGTTTTGCCACCCACATGTTACAAAATAAGGAACTGTTGCGGCTAAAGCAATGCTATAATAGGCTATACAGATAGAACCGTGAGTTGTAATGCTTCCAAACAGTATATATTGATTGAAAATTGCACCATGTTGTGAGCCATGGCATAACAGGCTAAGATGCAGCGGACTTGCGGTTGCAGTTCGTTGCAGTTGCACACCGAGGACCGGGGTTTGATTCCCGGTTTCCCGATTCCTGAGGACTGGGGTTCGATTCCCGGTCATGCCAAAAGCCAAGTTTGGCCGGACTTGGCAGGGTTAGCGGTTCGCCCCGTACAACAGCCCCCCCGGGCGCCTCGGAATCACGGTCATGAGCATGAGACGAGACGGCTTAAAGAAGTTGTTCTCAGATCACCAGATCCCTTTGGGCCGCCGAGGGATGGGGTGTGGCTGATGCATCCCCCGGCTAACACTAATTGGATTAGATTAGAGTACAATTGGCTCCCAAATTGGGAGAAAAAGGGAAACATTAGAAAAACATTTTAAAAAAGAAAAGAAAATTGCACCGTGAAAAAAGGAATGAATGCATGAAAACCCCCCTCATGGGCACAGCCACGGGACTTAAGGGGTTAAAGTGAAAAATGCAAAGTTGCTAGGGCCAGGAGCATAAATAAAGTTTGTTTGAACGGCTTGCTTACAGCTGCAATCCGAGTATAAGTTCAAAATGTTCATCGGAAACACGCAGGAAAATCTACAACACAGATCTAAGTCACAATCCATACAGTATTTTGACAGATATCGACCAGCAACGCCGCAGAATATCAACGACTTCATGTTGTTTTCTTGAAAACACAATCTATTTTGTTTTCCTTTTAATCACGCTTGTTTTTCTTCTTCTTCTTCTTCTTCTTAGTTAAAAATGCGCTCATCAGCAACGACGGAGCTGAAATGGGAATTATTAAAGGTCTCACCAATCAGTCTAGGGTGACAATGTTGGAACATTCTGGAAACATTCACTGCTCTCTTAGCGCAGAAACAATCAAACCCAACGACAGGCGGATACGCAGAATGTGGATTAAATGAAACGCTTTCACATTAACGCGAGCGGCACTCGACTGTGTGAAGATTAATGAGCACAGAGCAGAGAGCACCTCAGCCACAGCCACTGATCATCGTTTACAGTGAATTACAAAGAGTAATTGCTTTTTTTGTAAATTGTTATTATTGTGCGGTTTTGTAAAATGGCGAACAATGATCAAGTTTTGTTTCGTTTTTATGCACAACAGGGTTGGTGTCAATTGCATTTCAACTGAGTGAAATCAGGAAATACTCATAATACTTAAAAAATATATAACATCCATCCATCGATCCATTATCTGAACCCGCTTATCCTGATCAGGGTCGCAGGGGGGCTGGAGCCTATCCCAGCATACATTGGGCGAAAGGCAGGAATACACCCTGGACAGGTCGCCAGTCCATCGCAGGGCACACACACCATTCACTCACACACCCATACCTACGGGCAATTTAGACTCTCCAATCAGCCTAACGTGCATGTCTTTGGACTGTGGGAGGAAACCGGAGTACCCGGAGGAAACCCACGCAGACACGGGGAGAACATGCAAACTCCGCACAGAGAGGCCCTGGCCGACGGGGATTCGAACCCAGGACCTCCTTGCTGTGAGGCAGCAGTGCTACCCACTGCACCATCCGTGCCGCCTGAATATATAACATTCTATGATGATTTTAAAATGAATGAATTTAACTTTTTCTGAATAAACAAAATTTTAAATAAATGTACCTCTATTCTGATGTGGACAACAACATACTTAGTCTTGCCACCAGTACCTGGAAATTTAGGAAAGCAAGCACTATCACAAACAAGACATCTCAGAAACACTAGAGGATAGAAACATGATTTCTATCATGATATTTATTTATTATTAATTAACTTTCCAGTGTTTTTTGTGTCTTGTTCCGTTGGACATTGTTGAGTTGCGGTTAATAGCCAAGCGATTGTTATTCCGCTGCACAAACAGGCTACTACTGTCAGTTTCATATTTATGAGCGAATATGAATAACAGTTTTCCTATTATATATTTAAACAACTATTTAATCTGTCATGTCTTCCCTCCGCTGAACTTGAATTAACTTTTATGTGAAAGCATCTAACCGAGCCCTCATCTATTTTGCACATCGTCTGCCGCGAAGCTTCCAAAAGGGAAATTAGTCTAGCTGTGCCAAAACGCCAAGTCAGAGACGAGGCCCCGCGATTCCCATCAAGTGGCGCTCAGAGACAAACAAACACAGGGATGTGTTTATCCTCTTATAAACAAGAGGAGGAGAAATAAGTAAACGCGCTTCCTCCGTGACTGACGTACGTCTTCATCGCCGTGTGGTCTCTGGCAGACTCATAAGTGTATCTAACAAGGTTAGAAGAACAATGCAGGAACTCTAATTTCAATCGCCTTGCAGACGAATCCCAGCCAATTGTAGAGACAGGCACGAAGAACAGAAATATTTTTGCATGTATTTCATGCGTTGAGTCAAGCTAGCGGTTGTACCCAGTGTGAAAGCTAGCGGGTTTAATTTGAAGAGCGGTCAGAAAATCAGCTGGACAGAAGCCATCTGTCAATACTGTAGAGGTGCCTGCCACAAACGTAGGCCGGATCGCAGGTCCTGGCCTTGCCTACGTCACTAATGGACTGTAACTTGCAGTGGTGGGGAGGAAAAGGTTATTGACTGCGACTTGGGCCGGTATGAAGGGATCGCCATCCTCCTGCATGGGTTGTGTTTAAGCCTACACTACACTACACTACAGTCCTACACTACTGCTGCTAAAATTCCTTCCATCCCCCAGGTTCACAGGCCAAATTATCCCATTCATGTCAGTACCAATTTAGCCATTTTTGCAGAAAGTGAACTCTACCATTTCAGGCATGATAAAGAGACAAGTTTTAAAAAAACTTTATAAGTCTTGATAAACAGTATGTACTTGCATAAGCATGCCTTTAGGATGTTCAAAATTTCAACTTTCTACACCAAAAAGAATGGTCTCTGTGGCCATTGTTAGTGATTTTTCTTAACATACTGTTTTTAGTCAAACATGGGTAAGGGTGTATTATGGCCTGCAGCTCAGAAAATAGTCATAAACCTTTTAAAAGTTTTCTAAACTTCTTCAGAGGGTTTTCTTATGTGTAAGCGCGGGTCTTTCATTAGGAAGCAACTAACTTACAGTATCTAGGGTGTGTGAGCCCCAGAAATGACCTGAATAGACTCCGTGTAGAGTAATGTTTTTTTTAGCGGTTTCTGCTCTACGGCGTCTCCCAGCCTTGGATACCCCTCGTAGCCTCGTGCGGCGACTCGGTAGACACGGGGGTACGCACGGAGCCCAGACGGGGCGCACACGCCACGCGCTCGCCGCAGTAATTAGCGACGGGCGGCGGGGGCGGAATCGATGTGTTTGTTTAAACGAAGCGGAGGACAGAGGGGGAGATCGATGGCGGATGTCCTTTGATCTGACACCTGAGCAAACACCTACTGTATGCAGATCTGCAGCGGTGCGCTCATCTCTGCTCGTATAAACACCCCTCCCCTCTGCTCGTATAAACACCCCTCCCCTCTGCTCGTATAAACACCCCTCCCCTCTGCTCGTATAAACACCCCTCCCCTCTGCTCGTATAAACACCCCTCCCCTCTGCTCGTATAAACACCCCCTCCCCTCTGCTCGTATAAACACCCCTCCCCTCTGCTCGTTTAAACACCCCCTCCCCTCTGCTCGTTTAAACACCCCTCCCCTCTGCTCACGTAAACACCCCTCCCCTCTGCTCGTATAAACACCCCTCCCCTGTGCTCACATAAACACCCCTCCCCTCTGCTCGTTTAAACACCCCTCCCCTCTGATCATTTAAACACCCCTCCCCTCTGCTCGTTTAAACACCCCCTCCCCTCTGCTCGTTTAAACACCCCTCCCCTCTGCTCACGTAAACACCCCTCCCCTCTGCTCGTATAAACACCCCTCCCCTGTGCTCACATAAACACCCCTCCCCTCTGCTCGTTTAAACACCCCTCCCCTCTGATCATTTAAACACCCCTCCCCTCTGCTCGTTTAAACACCCCCTCCCCTCTGCTCGTATAAACACCCCTCCCCTCTGCCCGTTTAAACACCCCCTCCCCTCTGCCCGTTTAAACACCCCTCCCCTCTGCTCGTTTAAACACCCCTCCCCTCTGCTCGTATAAACACCCCTCCCCTCTGCTTGTATAAACACCCCTCCCCTGTGCTCACATAAACACCCCTCCCCTCTGCTCGTTTAAACACCCCTCCCCTCTGATCATTTAAACACCCCTCCCCTCTGCTCGTTTAAACGCCCCTCCCCTCTGCTCACGTAAACACCCCTCCCCTCTGCTTGTGTAAACACCCCCTCCCCTCTGCTCACGTAAACACCCCTCCCCTCTGCTCATGTAAACACCCCTCCCCTCTGCTCGTATAAACACCCCTCCCCTCTGCTCGTTTAAACACCCCTCCCCTCTGCCCGTTTAAACACCCCTCCCCTGTGCTCACATAAACACCCCTCCCCTCTGCTCGTTTAAACACCCCTCCCCTCTGATCATTTAAACACCCCTCCCCTCTGCTCGTTTAAACACCCCTCCCCTCTGCTCATTTAAACACCCCTCCCCTCTGCTCACGTAAACACCCCTCCCCTCTGCTTGTGTAAACACCCCCTCCCCTCTGCTCACGTAAACACCCCTCCCCTCTGCTCACGTAAACACCCCTCCCCTCTGCTCGTTTAAACACCCCTCCCCTCTGCCCGTTTAAACACCCCTCCCCTCTGCTCGTTTAAACACCCCTCCCCTCTGCTCGTATAAACACCCCTCCCCTCTGCCCGTATAAACACCCCCTCCCCTCTGCTCGTATAAACACCCCTCCCCTCTGCCCGTTTAAACACCCCCTCCCCTCTGCTCGTATAAACACCCCTCCCCTCTGCCCGTTTAAACACCCCCTCCCCTCTGCCCGTTTAAACACCCCTCCCCTCTGCTCGTTTAAACACCCCTCCCCTCTGCTCGTATAAACACCCCTCCCCTCTGATCATTTAAACACCCCTCCCCTCTGCTCGTTTAAACACCCCTCCCCTCTGCTCACGTAAACACCCCTCCCCTCTGCTTGTGTAAACACCCCCTCCCCTCTGCTCACGTAAACACCCCTCCCCTCTGCTCACGTAAACACCCCTCCCCTCTGCTCACGTAAACACCCCTCCCCTCTGCTCGTATAAACACCCCTCCCCTCTGCTCGTTTAAACACCCCTCCCCTCTGCCCGTTTAAACACCCCTCCCCTCTGCTCACGTAAACACCCCTCCCCTCTGCCCGTTTAAACACCCCTCCCCTCTGCTCACGTAAACACCCCTCCCCTCTGCTCACGTAAACACCCCCTCCCCTCTGCTCGTTTAAACACCCCTCCCCTCTGATCATTTAAACACCCCTCCCCTCTGCTCACGTAAACACCCCCTCCTCTCTGCTCATGTAAACACCCCTCCCCTCTGCCCGTTTAAACACCCCTCCCCTCCGCTCACGTAAACACCCCCTCCCCTCCCTCTCCTCCAGAATTCAGAAACACCCCCTCCCCTGGCAGAAGAAAACTCTTCTCAAAAACCCGCCACCTTGTCAGAGCGGCTAAACAACAGCAGGACTGAGCTATCGTTCGGCGCTACGCGGCAGTCCCACGGGACCGGGGCCTTTCTCCATGGAGACGAAGAACCTACAGTGTCCAAGTCCCTACGGAGAAACACCTGTAATGTAGTGTAAAGACATTTCACAGCAGTGTATTTATGTGAAAATATGAGGAGGTATATTCCATAAGGGCCTTGCCCACACTGGGTGGGCAAAGGAAGCTTATTATGGATCAAACAAAATGGCGGATTCTTCAGAATGGGTTTCTTCCTGTTCGATATGTCCAATCGATTGCTTCGTCCGAACACCCTGCTCGCAATCAGCACAGGAAGCTTTTTATGGGTCAGACAAAATGGCGGATTCTTCAGAATGGGTGATTTGTGTTCGACACGTCTGATCGATTCCTCCGTCCGAACACCCTGCTCGCAATCAGCACGGGAAGCTTTTTATGGGTCAAACAAAATGGCGGATTCTTCACGCTGGGCTTCTTCATTCTTCAGACTTGGAATGTCTGATCAATTCCCTCGTTGAAACAAAGTGCTCGGGATTGGCACCAGCCAAATGACCCCTCCCCCCAGTTTATCCGTCCGCATGGCCTGACTGGCTGTGAAACAGGGGCACTTTCTTTTTCTCTTCTCTTCGCCTCCATTATCTTGAATGTTTCTTCAGATACGTTTCAAAGAGCAGCAGCCCTCCACAATTAAAAACAGAAGCAGAGTGGCTGTTCTGACAGTGGCTGAGGGGCGGGGGTAGGTTTGAGCTTTTATTTAATTACTGTTTTTGGCATACTTCACAAAAACAACCAACCAAGCGTAATGGAAGGCTTTTATCCATTTGAGGCTAACGTTAAACATTAATAATGGATATAATGTTTACTCAAGCAGACAGAAACCTTGAATTGTGTCAAAACGTACACCGCGCTTTCCTTTTTTTATTATTGTAAACTACACAATCTGTTTTCATGGGCTCTGTAACATCAAACTGTGAACCACGTCCCAGGCTATTCTCTGGATCTCACCAGCAATTCATCTATTAACAGATTAACTGTCCGGTATCAGTTTCACTTCAAAAACAACCTTTTGAGGGAATAAAACACTCTTCTGAGAATGTCTACCCGAAAACTGTCACGGCTTCTTCGTTGGTAGATTCCCCAATAAGAAAAGAGTATTTGCCCTTTCCAGAAGCTTCTAATCACACTTGGTAGATATGTAACCCCCCACTGCCTTCACAGAAAAAAAAAAGACAAATCTGAATTCTGCTTCCCGGGGAGAAAAAAAAAGAGGAAATGTATGCGTTTTTAAAATAACACCCCCGTAGAAAGCCTCATTGGCTTTATTGACACAGTGGTTTTCCATTCCTCCAGAGTGCTGGGAAAATGAGTTTTTGCTCCCTGTACTCGCTGTTTTGCTGAGGACTGACTGACATGCAGGTAATGGAACAAAATTACATAGGTATACCCCCCCCTCCACCCCCGCTCCCCGCTCCCCCACGGGGTGTTTAAAAACACATCAGCGTTTCACTGCGCCGCCTACGCCGCCTGGGCTAACACACCCCGGCTCCCGCGCTCCGGATGAAGACCTCTCTGTCTGAGGCCGAGCTACACAGCCCATGTCACGTTGCTCCGAGACGGCCCCCGATTGAGGTGAGCAGGATGATTCTGACCTCAGCCAGACGTCAGTTCCAAAATCTGAGAGCCCCGTGGTCCTCGAGGGGGAGGTAGAGGGGCGATGACTCAGCTAGAGGCAGCAGCATCCACAAAATGGAGGCCTTCCATTGGGTGACCAATCATGTGCCACGGAGCATGCAGGTTTTCATTCCAACCAATCACTACACCAGATGCCAACAATTAGTTCCCTCCTCTCTGGCTGAAGGTGTGTTAATTGGTGAAATCAGCTGGGGTAGTGATGGGTTGGAATGAAAACCTGCATACTCTCAGCCTCCGTGGCACGTGGTTGGGCACCACTGCTTTCGAATGCAAGCAGGGCAAAGCCATTCTGATAAGAGCGTTCACAAATCCCTCAGTGTTATCGGACAGGATATCCCCGGGCTCAGCACTGGGGCTGCCCGCTGCTCCTCAGTAACTAGGCTGGGTTAAATGCAGAGGACACATTCATCCCACTGGGTTCAAGAACGTATATCTTGAACGATAATAATAATCTAGGAGGCAAATGGAGTCCCTCGTCCGAGGCCCTCAGGAGGCCTGCCGTTTGGAGTACCTGTGCTCGCCACCGGGTGACGCTACAGAGCTGTGGCAGGCCCGGCCCGGCCTTCCTCTCCCCCCTGACAGCCGAGGGAGATGATGCACAGCCGTGGACCCAAGCGGCTCCTCGCTAGCTCGTTAGCCAATCCCTGCGTCCGCTCTGCGTCACCGGTGCACCGCTTAACGAGTCCCCCGCTCGGCCATTTACCGGCCGACCCGTCCGGTTTTTAACGAGTCCCAGGACCCCCCCCCGCGGTCCTGCACCCACGCCCACCCACCAATCAATCAATGAGCAGGCCTCCAACGAGCGCTCATCGCTGACGACGCCCCGTCCTGTCAGCGCGGGACCGGGGACGTCAGCGTCTCCAGAGGAATCCATTTAGTGGCAGGCGGAGGAGGCTGTGTTCCTCTGTTTCCTGAGACACATACAAGCCCCGCAGACACACAACAACCTCACAACACGGAGGGAGGGAGGGCAACATGCATGTTTACACGCAAAACAACCTCGCGAGGGAGGGAGGGGAGGACACGTGTGTTTACACGGGATGTCCTCACGTGACGCGACTCTGCTAGTTCACACACACTTTCTGGAAAACCCCATCGATGGGCTCTTGTTCATTGACTTGTTTGCCTAAGAGATGCCCTAAAACGATGCCCTTAGGAGATGGCCTGAAGAGATGCCCTTATCCGGGCCAGCAGCTTGCAGCTGGGGAAAGATCAGGGGTCAGAAAGTATCTCTGCTGTGTATTTCTTCCACCCATGAACTCCAGCAAGATAATTTCACTAATTAGTTCTACTTTCTGGCTGAAGAATTGTGCTAATTAGCAAATCCAGGTGACTGGAACTAAATATTGGCATTCTTACATATTATCCATTTGTCTGTTCATTCATAATTAGGAAAGCAGTTACACACCCAGCTCAGGGGGAAAGCAGAAGGCTAATTTTTAGTCCTGCACTGCAAAAACCAAAAAAGAAGTCAGTCTCAACAAGAATTTAAGTCTTGTATTTAGACTTAATAATTATTTATATTACTTTTTTGCTAAAAAAGACACAAATATTGCCAATGAGGTGAGACAGCTTTACTCACTTCAAGATGCAAACAGTAACTTAAAACAACAAATGTTTTCTACTTCAGAGAAAAATACTTTAAGTCTCATAAAAACACTTGATAACACAGACAAGCCTAAGGGTAAAGCAGAAGCGCGATTTTAAGGGATTTTAAGTCCTAGGGATTTGAACCTACAGCCTTTAAAAGCATAGTTCCCCATCCATTACACTGTAAAAAATAAGTCACTCTTAAGAAGCATCTTAGGCTTATATTTAGACTTAAAATCTTATGTCTAATACTTTTGCTAAATGAGACTAAAAACTGCCAATGGGGTAAGACATTTTCACCATTTGTCAACCAAACAGTAACTTAAAACAAGGCAATATCTTAAATCGACTCACCCATGAAGTTGAGGTAGGCCTCCCCGCCCAGGGTGTGGGTGAGCAGCCGGATCATCTTGTGGAGCTGGATGCCGCGGTCGATGACGGCGGTCATGGGCTCCAGGCTGCTCATGTTGGTGTACATCTCCTTGTCCATGAGCCAGAAGGCCAGCGATTTGTCCCCCACCAGAGCCTGGCCCGGGACGGAGAGCACACCTTACATTACATTACAGTTATTTAGCTGATGCTTTCTATCCAAAGCGACTTACGGTTGATTAGACTAAGCACAATTAGGGGCAGCATGTAGCCTGGTGGCTTAGGTACATGACTGCAACCCCCAAGGTCGTCATGTTCAACCCTGGTGTAGCCACAATAAGGTTGATGCAGCTGTTGGGCCCTTGAGCAAGGCCCATAACCCTACATTACTCTGGGGGGGAGGGAATTGTCCCCTGCTTAGTCTAATCAACTATAACTTGCTTTGGATAGAAGCAGCAGCTAAATAACAAATTACTTATTTATAGTTAACCAATCTAACGTGGGGTAAAGTGCCCTGCTTAAGGACCCAACAGCTACACTGATGGCATTGTGGCTGCACCGGGGCTTGAACCAACAACCTTCCAGGTCCCAGCAAAGCACCTTAGCCACTAGGCTCGGTTGCCACAGAACTGACGTTAGCACGTTAGCGGCGACGTTGGCACGTTAGCCAAGACGCTAGCGACGGTCTTTTCTCACACTCACTCCCACACTTCGAGAGCTGCCTGAAAGAGACGAGGCAGACCATTCATTACAGCCTCTAATGATCTCGCTCTCGGGTTTTCAACAGGGGGTCTTTGAAGGTACAGTGGGGGGTCCGTGGCTAGATTTGATACGCCAAGGCTATATATAAATTTGGGAAAATATTTCAAAATATAAAACCACATTTTAAAAAAAAACTCTTTTTAAGTTGTTGGGGGTCCCCTGGATGTCTTGGAGCTTGGGTGGGATTCGTGGATCAGAAAAGGTTGAAAGCCCTTGATGTAGCTTATTACAGCTCATTGGCTTATTAGCGCTAAAGAGAAATTCACCCTATTTCACTAAACGCTTGTGGCTACTGTGGTAGGAATGCATACCAAATGAAGCTTTGTCCCTTTTAAGAAGCTTTTAACCCGACCGCTTGTACAATTCTGCTGTGTTCCGCAATACCGGTTTTCGATTGTAGCATTGTAACACAATTCCCATCAAGCATTTCACCGAGATCTCATAGGCAGCATAGACAAAGATTATGCAATGAACTATGGGACATTGAGGCAGAGAAACAATGAAACGGCTGCAGATGCTGTCTTTAGAAATAAAGATTAAAACATTGCATTGTCCTTCCGAATTTATCAGCTGTGAGAAGTTCCTGCCCGTGAAAATACGATGCTCATATGCTGGTTTGGAATTATGAAAAAAAGGCTGTATGTTTCTGAAACTTCTAATCAAATACAGCGTTTTATCAGCCGCACCAAACAATTCAGTGGAAAGCAGGCAGTCTTGATTTGATTTTACTTATTTCATATCTTGATTTGAGTTTACATGTTTTTACAAAAACATAATCAGTTTGTACTTTAGAGAACTGATTGATAATGACGCACATGACACCAGGGTCTAGCTTGTCTTGCTGTTGTTCAGAGCACAGTCTTTTGGTCTTAGATAAATGATAAGTGGTATGTGATAACTGATGTGTGATGTGTGGTGTGTGGTGTGTGGTGTGTGATATGTGATAAGTGACTTTGGTTCCTTCAGCCCAGGGCTTAGCCAGGCAGGTTTAATTGGAGTTCCTGTATGCTGTACAAGAACTCTCCTACAGAAACTAATTTGCTGTCTGCTAAACAAACTTCAGGATAAATAATTATGCTGTACCTTGCTGAGCTCTGAGGATTATAAACAGGCTTGATATTTTAATTTCCTGGTAGATCAGCGTTAGATAAAAAAAAAAAAACTACAGTCACTCCTCTCCATATGGTTAAAAAAAACATGTTCTAATGATACCTCTGACTGACACCTGCATCAAAATGATCGATTGGACTCCCACCATACAGGCTCCTCCCCCCCCAGCTGCACATTGATTGACAGCTGAGTCAACCAACCTGGTCGTGGCTCTCTGCGTAGGCGATAGAGGGCTCGCCCTTCCTCCTATTGGTCAGAGTGCGGATGATGTCGCTGATGTTCCAGTCTTCGTCCCTGTACTCCTTCAGGATCTGTGGAGATAGAGGAAGGCCCACCCCACTCAGACCCCTGGGTATTGTAGTTCTGACCTTCTCCAACCTGCCGAGTCCAAATTAACTGGACAAATCCTATAAACGGGTGACCTGTACAAAAGAACGGCGAGAGAAGACTCAGGCTTCCGAACTGTCAAGGTACACGGAGGGGAATGAAATTTAATTAAAATCAAGGGAAGGCATTAAATATTCAGATACAGTATTAACAATGTCAGACTGCTTTGATGATTTTGAAAAGAAGACAAAAAAGCCAAGCGTGTGTGGAGTCAGCAGCTATCGAAGGCTTTGTCTTCGGAGAGAATAAATGAAACGGAAAAGCCTTGATCGTTGAAGTGAGTCACACCAGATTCACTGTAATCCTGAATCACAGGGTTTATACCTATTCTACAACAGAATGAATAATGACTGTGACGATAGGGCACATCATTTACACCCTGCTCTGAAGCCGATTGATTCACAGATTTTACACATTGCTCTGAAGCAGGGTCACAGATTTTACACCCTGCTCTGAAGCTAAATCACAGATTTTATACCCTGCTCTCAAGCTAAATCACAGATTTTACACCCTGCTCTGAAGCAGTCACAGATTTTACACCCTGCTCTGAAGCTAAATCACAGATTTTACACCCTGCTCTGAAGTTAAATCACAGATTTTACACCCTGCTCTGAAGCTAAATCACAGATTTTACACCCTTCTCTGAAGCTAAATCACAGATTTTACACCCTGCTCTGAAGCTAAATCACAGATTTTACACCCTGTTCTGAAGTTAAATCACAGATTTTACACCCCAAGGTGAAGCGGAGTAACAGATTTTCAGAGGTGGAAAATCCAGATTCAGAGAGTAAAAGCCCTCACAAGTATTGTGTTCCTATCATCCGGATTTGCAAATTAGCACAAGATTTCGAACAGGAGGAAAAAAAAACGAATTTGTGAGTCCCCGGGTCGAAGAAACCAGACAGTACGGCTGTACTTTTACTTTCAGACCCCTGGACTCTCCTCCTCTGCAGATTTTACACCCTGCACTGAGGCTGACTCACAGAGTTTAACCTAAACTGAAGTCACCACATGCACACCTGCTCTGTAGTTCAGTCACACAGCGCACGCCCCCCCCCTCTGAATTCCACTCGCTGGATTTCACACCTTCGTTGAGCCACAGAATTTAAACCCTTCCCTCTGGACTGAGAAGTTTCTGTAAGTTCCTAAGTTTGTAGTGCCGCGCCGGAGTCAAGCCAGTGCATTCCTGCTCCTATAGGAAGAGATCACAGGCTTTAGTTCTTTAGGGGCCCTGCTTTAATGCTCCTCTCACCGCATCCTCCGTGACGGGCACTATGTACAGTCAATTGAGGCCTACAATTCCACACCGATGTTTGCAGCGCGAGAATAAACATTTAGGAAAAGACCACACGCTGAAATTGATGACTCCGAACTGCCCCGGCGACCCAGGAGGGGGCTTCCTGCGGGAGGTCAGTATATCAGCGTGGGGGGGGGGCAGTGGCATGGGTTGCTATGCCAACACACGCGGTTAGGGTCTCCCACCTACTCGCTCTGCACAGAATGGTGGCTAACCGTAGGTGACCACACACAACAAAAACAGACTTTTCTTCAGTTAGACGCGTAAAAAGGCTTTGTTTGTGGTGTATCTGTGAGTTGTGTGTGTGAGAAATTAACAGAGAGTGAGAGAGAGAGAGAGAGAGAGAGAATAAGGACAGATGGCTAACATGTTATTTATAATTTGAGAGTGTGAGGAAACAAGAGAGAAGTTGGAGCGCCATAAAGAAATGTTTATCTTAATGAAATGTATTAGGTTTGTTGCTATAAAAAGATGTACAAACGGATAGATTGGAAGAGGAGAGCAGTTCAGCAGGGCTAAAACCCTACAGTGACCCTGTGTAAGACGTGTCACAGGCTGTGGGGAGTTATTGGTCTTCCTCGGGCTGCGGAAGGTGCCGGACTGCAGGCAGCAGACTGACAGGGCCAGGAGACTGACGGGGGGGGGGGCTCAGCTCTCAGCGTGATCAGGACTGACAGGTGAGTGACAGAAAAGGAAACCTGTTTTTATTACGCTGCAGCTTTTAAAAGGGCCCAAATCAATAGAGGCAAAAAGGCAATCAATGTGGCCACTTTGGAGTGGAAAGCACGGACCGCCAGCCCCATCCACACCCCCCCCTACCCCCCAACCTCCCATCCCACCCGCTCCCTCTCTCTCTCTCTCTCTCTCTCGCTCTCTCTCTCTTTCTCACTCATTCAGGGTAAATAGAGCTTCCTTCCTTATACCTACTAGATAAACTTTTCCTACAAACTTAAGACTTCACTTCTGCAGGTAGGAGTGGTGTGACCTGACTGCCCTGCTGAACACTCCAGATAAACCCAGCTGGGGTTCTGAGCTGGTTCAAGCAGTGTTTTCGACACTTCTCGCTGGTCAAAGCTGGTCTGTGCCAGCTCATAGCTGCTCTTGCTGGTTAAAGCTGGTTAAAGCAGGTTAAGCTGGGAGAGTGTGCTGGTGGCCAAACTAGTGGACTTAAGCCAGCAAGAACTGAGGAGAAAACCCATCTTAAACCAGCTTGACCAGTTCAGGCCGGTTTAAAGTGGACTTTTCACAGGGTATCTGCGGAGGTGTCCGAGGTTGGAGGGGTCACAGAGCTGTCACGCCGGTGCTACTCCGAGCAGGTTCTGAAACCGCGCTGACAAGGTGGAGGACAGATGGTTTTCATTAGCGGGGATATAAAAAGACAACGAAATGGCAGACCAGCTGGAGGTGCAGGGTACAGCGATGCAAATGGAGTTCACCCGGAGCGAGGACAGCGGATTGGACGTGTCTGAAATGGATGATTAACTAGCGGCTGCCACGCGTACCTTCAGTGAAGGTCTCTCTGAGCACTGCTGCGCTTCAGTGGAGGGAGCGTGTGTTTGAGTATGAGAGAGAGAGAGAGGGAGAGAGAGAGAGAGAGGGAGAGAGAGAGGGAGAGAGAGTGAGGGAAAGAGAGAGAAAGACAGAAAGAGATTTCAAAACTGTCAATAACCTTTAGGGAGATTTACTGATGTTTAATGTATTTCACATTTTGCTTATCTGACTCAAGTCTGGAGTGAATGAGAGAGTATGTACATGTCTGTCTGTGTGTGTGTGTGTGTGTGTGTGTATGTGCGTGTGTGTATTTGTGAATATGTGGTTAGTCAGTATTTCAGCACTTTACAGAATCTCTGTGCATGCGTATGTGAGAGTTATGTGTTTATCTGTGAATATGTGGTTAGATAGTATTTCAGCACTTTACAGAATCTCTGTGTATCTGTGTGTGTGCGTGCGTGTGTGTGTGAGTTGTGTGTTTATCTGTGAGTATGTGGTTAGGCACCTTACAGAATCTCCGTGCCTGTTTAGTTGAAAGCAGTGAACCCCAGCGTCTGATGCTGAAGCCACAGGATCACCGCAGGAGAGCCGGAGCCGTCTGCACTTCAGAAAGCCCCGGGAGAGAACAGAAAAGCTTCCAGGGAGGGAGTCTGAGCACCGGCTTACTGCCCGTACCTTTCCACTTTCAACAAGACTCTGAAATTCCTTTTTTTAAAAAGATTAAGTTATCGGACGCTCTGTCAACACACCTCGAGCTATCCTTTTCACCGGCTGATTTGTGATCGGTGAAACGGCGAGGCAGGCTTGGCTATCTGTCACATAAAGGTGCTTTTCTTGCATCACTTACTGTTCATTGTACTCATTCTCATGTACTCATTCACCCGTCCGGCTAGGCTAGCACGCAAGGGCGCTCCTTTGTGTGCACCCCCCGACTGTAACTGTGTGTGAACCCACCGAGAGATGCTACCCTGGTCAACCCGGGCTCAGAAGAGCAACCTGGTGGATTACATACTACATACCCACCTCGCCTGGTTACCTGGGTGTAAAGCGATGACTAATTTGCGAGAAAAAAACCCCAGCCCTGTGGCTCTGAGGGCCAACGATCAGTCAAGCCACTATCAGATTAAAAGTTTTAGTGGTACGCACCAACCGGTAAAAACAGTCTCTAGAATGATCTAGAATGTCACAGGTAGAAAGTCCAGCGAAAAGTCCAGAAAGTAAAAGTTCTACCATGTGTTTTGTCTATCCATGAACTCAACCATTTGATTTCACTGATTAGTTCTACCTCCTGGTTGAAGAACACTACTTATTTGCAAATTCAGGTTATTGGAAAAAAAGAAGGGGGAAATTTCCACCTCTGTGGATTGTTTCTCTTGACTCCTCTTCTTACAAAGGCCCGCTATTCTTAATTCTCGGCCATTTTGTGACGCAGGATTGCGCATGCTAAACATGGCCGCTTTGGCAGCAGGTAAAAGTGAAGGACCGCACTGGTCTCAGCGGCTGAAGAGATACTGCAGTGGAGCCAAAATGGCATCCCCACCCCTCACAGCTGCCAGCGGAGCCATCTTCACCCCCCTCTAATGGCTTCCATTACTGTCCAATCTATTAAGAGCCCGGAGGAAGAGCCTCTCGTTAGCTTGGGATGCCTTTGTAACATTATCAATTAAGAGTGACGGCGTTTTATATTAGCGATCTGATCTAATCATACAGACCTGTGTCACACGCCTTATCTGCTCTCCTGATTAGGACGTCTTCATTTCTCAGAAGCCGCCGGTCCTGGCGGATGTCCGCTGGCGGTAAACGGGCGGTATTAATCAGCCGGATGAAGGACGGGATATTGGGAGTGGGAGAGTGATGGCCGGGCACTGCCCGGATCACGGGGTGAGGTGGGTACAGACAACTACAGACACCCTGGTCTGTTACTGAGGTGGGTACAGACAACTACAGACACCCTGGTCTGTTACTGAGGTGAGTACAGACAACTACAGACACCCTGGTCTGTTACTGAGGTGGGTACAGATAACTACAGGTACCACGGTCTGTTACTGAGGTGGGTACAGATAACTACAGACACCCTGGTCTGTTACTGAGGTGGGTACGGACAACTACAGGTACCGTGGTCTGTCTTATATAATCTGAATAAGACTAAAATACTTACTGAGCTTGACTTTTTGACTTTTTTCTTGTTTTTACTGAGCAGCAGTGGCAGATGGGCCAGACCCACAGCAGACCTGCTTTTTCCCTCCTGAAACCACCAGAGCAGAACATCTCTTCCCGAGTCAACAAATACGGCTCTCAAGCCATGCTAGTCATGCACTGAGAGCCCCGCAGACAGAACCGCAAGAGGAGCCTACACACAATACCGCCTTAAGCCAGTTCTGACAGGGGCCGCAGTGGACAGCAGTACACCTGGCCCTCAGGCTTATCCCTGGAGGCCGGGAGCACTTCTGCTTTTCCTTTCTACCTGATGGCCCATCGTCTCGCCGATCGCCGGCCAGAGTCTCCACTCACCTGGGGTCTCAGGTGCACGCCAGCATCGCACTCAGATCGCATTCTGCCAAACAAAATGGCCGCCCCTCGAATCCGAGAGGGGGATAATGCAGGCCGGCAGCACTACGGCCCTGCTACTGGTGACCATCCTCCCTACATCCTCCCAGGCCCACACATGGGGGCCCTGTCACTGGATACACAGTACCACCCTGTCCTATATGTAAGATATGCACCATGCATCGGGCCCGGACTCCTGCAAAAGGGTCCCTTTTCTTGACCACAGTTGACCAAAAAACAAACACCCAACCCCCTATTCCACAATCACAACACCTCCCCCCCCCACCTCCCCTCACCACCACCCGTCCCAGACTGATGAAGAGGAGGGGTGTGGGACTGCGAGGGCCCTTGTGTCCTCTTCCATACAGTGACCCGTGACACACCTAATACATTTTGACCTCCGTCCTCCCCATCTAATTGAATAACTAAATGCGTTCCACATCAGTACTTCTCACTCTTCCACAGAAAACAGAGGAACACACTAACAAACAAACGCGCCCTTGACCACAGCTCGTTTCAGGTGTGAGTCGGGAGTATGGAGGGGGCGGGTCGGGGGGGGGTTCAGTGTTATGAATGAAATCGATCCGCGGGGGAGGGGGGTGTCCAGTTCTTTCCCCTGAGTCACCTCGCCCCTGGGGGGCCCAGCGAGACACAGGCAGATTAGTCCACAAGCTGAGAGACCCCACAAGCTGAGAGACCCCACAGAGGTTCCGGCATTCTCCATCACAGCTCCCACTCCCCACTGCAGAGAACGTATTAAAGAGCCTGGGGCTGGAATGGGTAAGTCAATCAATATTTCACATTATAGCCACTGTGTTTATAACTTATTATATAAACAAACACACACACACACACACACACACAGTCACAAACACAGTCACACACAATATTTCACATTATAGCCACTGTGTTTATAACTTATTATATAAACACACACATAAACACATACGCACACACACACACAGGCAGACACACACACAGCCGGACACATACGCACACATGCACACATGTACACACATGCGTACACATACACAGACAAACACACTAAATGCATTAATACTGTATTTTCGTATTACCTCATTACATGTATCTACACCATAATATTATATTTAGCATATAATGCATGAAATGTATTCACAGCATGTGCTAATAATCAATTATAGAATTTTGAATAGCTCATCAACAGATACATATATTAAATGATGACATATGCAATCTCTCAGAGTGGTCCTTCAGCTTATATTCAGACAGAATACATTAATTAATACCTCATTAACCACATTAATTAATGTATCAGGACAGAGCAGGCTGCTCACTGGAAGATGGACCGTTTCGTATCCGTAGCGGACGTGACAAGGCGGGAGAAGCTGGAAAACGAAACGCTGAGATCTGGACGACACGACAGACCGGCCCGGTGAGGAACCTTCACACCACACGTTCTCTCATCTGAAAGCCCACTTCACCATGTGCAGGGACACTGAACAGGCGTGAGCGCGTGCAGGGGGGACCACGAGGGGCCAATCCCACCAGGGCGGGGAGTTACTCCACTCAGAAGAGCCCGACTGAGCGTTTCAGCCGTGACCGCACCTGCTCCCATAAGCACCGTCACCGGGGGAATCCCCACATCACAGGGCGTGGTGAGGTACCTCCACCCACCAGCTTTCACCTCTCTCTCTCACACTATCTCTCTCTCTCTCTCCCTCACTCTCTCTCTGTCTCTCTCACTCCATCTCTCTCTCCCTCTGTCTCTCTCACTCCATCTCTCTCTCCCTCACTCTCTCTCTGTCTCTCTCACTCTCCATATCTCTCTCCGTCTCCCTCTCCCTCAACTCTCTCTCTCAGTCCCTTTCACTCTCCATATCTGTCTCTCTCTATCACACTATCTCTCTCTCTCCCTCACTCTCTCTCAGACCCTCTCACTCTCCATATCTGTCTCTCTCTATCACACTTCTTCTTCTTTCGTATATCGTCAGATGGCCAACTCAGTGTCATGCAGCCACGCCCTCGTCTCCGGTCCTAAGTCGAAAAGGCCAGCTTCTGAGGGTGGGCTGTATAGGGGGCAGCCGGTGATTATGTGCTCGGCAGTCTGTTCAGGCTCGCCGCACTCGCATGCCGCACTGTCCGATAGGCCCCACTTCTTCAGAGATGACTTGAATCGTCCGACGCCAGAGCGCAGACGGTTCAGTGAGGTCCATAGATGGCGTGGCATGTCTTCTCCTTTTACACCGCCTCCTGGGTCCCGGATGTATCGTTGCATGCGGGAGGGCCCAGCCGTCTCCCACGTCTGTTTCCAGGATGCTGCCAGCCAGGCGTCTCTGGACAAGTCTATCACACTATCTCTCACTCTCTCTATCACTCTCTCTCTCTCTCTCCCTCTCCCCCTCTCTCTCTCCCCCCCTCTCTCTCTCTCTCTCTCTCTCCCACTCTCCCTCTGTCTCTCTTCGTTGTTTATACTGGTGGAAGCCAGACCCGTGTGGGGGAAGTCCACCGAACTCATCAATAGATTATACAACATACCCTCTTCATAAATCAATCTCAAGTATTATTATTTGAAGTCTTTGTTTTTCCACTTAAAACGTGTTTCTACTATTTTCTGGCTAAATAATACAACAATGAGGTGAGATAATTTGACCAATTTCAAGATTTGCAGTTGAGGTAAGACTTCATTTCATTTGTCAAGCAAGCAGAAACTTAAAAACAAGCTACTACTTTCTACTAGAAAAATAAAAACTATTTTCAGTCTCATTACAAGGCAAACTTTTTTTGCAGTGTATCTGACCTCAAGATCTCCCCCCTACCCCTGCAGAGATGGAATTAAATCTGTTGTGTATTTTTAGTATGGGAGTAAGTGGAGTGGCTATCTCTGCATTTACATCCTCTCAGCAGTCCCGCTCCTGTTCACAAACGCTCAGTTTACTCTGGAAAGCCACACCACCCGATAAGACATGTCACGGTCAAACGTGGTTATCGATAATGACATAATGGAAAATGAGCCGTGGCTCTTCTGTGCCCAGTACTGTGGCTGTGGCTCTTCTGTGCCCAGTACTGTGGCTGTGGCTCTTCTGTGCCCATCTTTACAAGTGTTTCAGACCTGTAATGAGACTTAAAATCATTTTTCTTCTCTCTAGTAGAAAATAACCCAAATTGTCTTACCCCATTGGCAAATCTGGTAATGAGTAAAACTGGCTCACCTCATTGGCAATAAGTTTGCAATAGAAATGTTATGCCTAAGTTCTATGGCTAAATATATGACCTGTTAAGATATGACTTTTTAAAAAATACTTTTTTAAAGACTTCTTTTGTTTCAGTGAGGGAGGTCATTAAGCTTGGCCCAGCGGTGACTTCCTGGATGCCATTTGAGGCCACGGTCCCCAGCCTCATCCATGCTGGCTGTATGGATTCTGTGCCCAGGACAGGTGGGTATGAGTCCCTCAGGACTGCGGACATCGAGGGAGAGCTACCCTGGTACCAAGCCAGACTTACAGTACAAAGCTCCACCTCTCCAGGAACCGCAAATCTGTGATAAATCCCCTCTTTCATTTCCCTGTCCTTTACAGTTAATTATTCCTTTACAATTTCCCAACTCTGGTCAGAGCAGATGGTTGTGCATACTTTAACGCTTCTGTTTCAACTGAGAAGGACAGGAATAAAGGCAAGTGGTGTTACACAGAGAATGAAACGGACAGCTCCCAAGTGGCCAGAGAAAAAGAAGAAAGAAAAAACCGTAGCTAAATTACATCGAATTAGAAAGTGGCTCTCGATTGGTCGTCGGATGCGAAACCGTTGTTCTGCTGAGAAGAAAAGCCACGTCCACCTTGAAGAGCCCAAACCGCACCACAACAGAACAACACAGATAAGTTCAGGTGAGTGTTCGTGTCATAGTGCACACTCCCGTTTGGCTGCACTCAAAACACATCTCTTCAACCTGCTACAAATATAACCTACGACAAAGAAAAATAAAACCATCACCCAAACAAAAGAACACAGGGAATAAAAATTATCTTAGGCAAAAACAATTCATTCCAATCTGACTTGCTAACGTCTAGCAAGTTATTTAACTGAATGCCGCCCACAGGTTCATTCATCGTACTGCATCTCTGATGTTGTGTACTTGTGCTAGACTGTTGTTTTTGTCTATGCGAGCACACACCAAGACAAATTCCAATCAATGTTTCATTGAAATGGTAATAAATTATTGAATCTTTAAACAAGGTAGAGAATACAGATGCTGTGCTTTTCTATTGAATTCTTTATTCAATGTTACCACCTCTAATCTTTTCTGACTGAAATGACCAAACTCGCAAAAAGTTTAAGCTGAAGACGCAAGGGCAAATTATCCCAGTGCCATGACCTGTGCATCAAAGGAAAGGTTGGAGTGACAACTTCCTGCGAGCTGAGGCCTCCTTCAGTGGAGCGTGAAGTAATTATGAAGTAACAATGGAATAAAAGCATTGTGGGAAATGTAGTTTTTTTTTGCAATAGACATGGGGGAAATCTGACCTGTTCCAGGGGGCAGTATCAGAGCAGACAGTGTGGATAGTAGACACCATTGCAGAGGCATGATACTGCATGACAGGGATGGTCAAATCACGGTCCTCGAGGGGCGAGAGCTGCTCGCTTTCCACCCTCCCTTTACCAGCCTAGCCAATCAGTAGCACTAATTGTCCGGCTCCTTACCCGGGAGGGAAGAAAACCAGGGCCGGATTTGGATTCCAGGGGCAGGTTTGATGATCCCTGCCATACGGGATTCCAGCTTCTGGACCGCAAAAGCAGGAGGTCATAAAATAATGGCCCAGACTGGGCTTTTCTGCGGGCTCAGACAGCGCCGGCCCTTATGCCAGCCCGTAATTAATATAAAAAACGAGACAGCCTTCATTACGGGGAGGTGAGGAGACGGGCCCACAGACGACCTTCAGGGCTGCGACTCGAGCTGACATGTCCGGCACCTCAGAGCCAGCGCACAGCCTACAGCCCGCGATGGGGGGAGGAGGAGGAGGGAGGAGGAGGGAGGGGAGGAGAACAGGAGAGGGGGAGGAAGGGAGAAGCGCAGAGACGGGGAGGGGAGCCTGCCTCCGCAAAGAAACGTAAACAGCCCGGGACGTGCAGCTTGTGAATTAATGACTATATAAGCATATGGAGATTTTGACCTCTGTGGTGTGCTTGCGGGCACAGATGGACAGAGGAATCTGCGGAAGTGCAGGTAGATCAGACGTGGAGGAGCCTCGTAGCCAGAACCGCTACCAAAATCAGCCAGGCAGCCTGTTCGCTCATGGGACTTGCAGTACTGCTACTGGCCAGTAGAGGGCGCGGTGAGCTAAGTCAGACGTCACTGCTTCAAAGCTGACATGACAGCACAGCTGACCAGACAATATCCCGGAGCAGGCAAATAACAAATAAACTCATTTATTTATTCAATTATTTGTTTTAATGAAAAAAAAAAAACGTAATATAGCTGTCAAGCATTTCAAAAACCAGAAGCACCAGGAGTACGGGAAACAGAATATAGGGGATGAATACACACGTCATTTATTAAATTCTTATCAGGCAACTGGAAAATTAAATTCCATGTGCCAGGGTGGAGAGTGTTTATTTAAAAGCGCGGCATGAATGCAGCTTGAATTTAATGTCATTCTCTAGGGTTGGTGGTAACCTAGACTATAGGTTTAACACAGGTCATTTTATTGGTAGGCTAAATGGCACCTAGAATGATTTTATAAAAGTTGTTCTTCTATGAGCAAACCGTATACATATATGCATACATAATTTCATTTAAAAAGTCAGGGAACCCCAAACTGTCAGGAGTTGCTGGTGAAATCTCTCTGGTTTACGACAAATGCATGCAGACCCAGTTGTTTAGGGGCACAGGAAATAGCGGGGGAGGGGGGGAGGGGGGGTAGCCAATCAGAGACAGTCTCTCTGTAATGTTTATGTACACGTCTCATTTTGTCCTGCGAGCTGATAGCCTACGCAGGCTAATTTGCTGAATCAGGCAGTGGCTTTGTTTTAGGTGCAGCCTTGTTATTTGGCGTGAGACGTGGCTTGCGTCGCGTGATAGCGCGAGACAGAGCCGGGAAGCGCATGACTCACGCCAAAACGCGGGAGGTGCCAACCCTGTTTGACATGCTTCACTCGGCGCAAGACAGTGTTTCACCAACTGTAGCCGAGAGCAAAAGGCATTAGGAGCGGTCTTGCCTGAAAAATAACGGGCCTAACAAAAAATATAGCCTACGATGGCATTATGCTAACATATATATATAATATCATGTGCATGTGGAGTACAGAATTCATTCTCCGGGGATTTGCGACGAGGTCCAGTGGCAGTTATGTAGTTGCTAATTCAAATTCATTTGTTTACAAATCAAACGTACTACCATTTTACAGTTGCCTACTGACTGCTTATGAAGAAAATAATCACTTAAGCAATTTCACAAGTAAGCAGTCTCATATTATTTCTTCGTATAGGGAGGCAATAACGATCATCTGCATGTTTTAATACAACTCTTGTTAATTACTGGTAAATGCATTTTAATTAGGTTTAGAGAATATGAATGAAAACTAATTTAGTTTCTTCAGCTTTCCTATTCATTCTGGGAGAGAAACGTAAACTCAGAAGAAATGTGAATACATTTGAAAAATGAGACCGTTTCAAAAATGGAACATTGTCTGATAAACAAGTAGGATATTTAACCAGACTGTTAGTAAGTATTCTAGAAATGTTTCAGTTTGGCTCTGTTTCATATTGACGATTTCAGCTTGGGAGAACATTGAGACACAATAATTGTGCCATCAATACTGCATAATTTCATTAAAACGAATACAAAACCCACCGTATGTTGGCTGGTCTTTGTAGTGGAGCGTAATGTGTTCGTTTGGTCAGTTTCCCTCCAGCGCAGACCGGGGGCGTCGGTCGTTTCCATTTCGTTCTTCTGGAGAGCGGGACGTCATAATCTGCCAAAAAGCTTCGCTCGACTGGACACTGTCACAGACCCGGTCAGGACCGCTCCGGTCTGTCGTGAATACTTCTCAATCCGTTCGGCTTCCGCGAACGCTTGTGTTCTGTCAGCTTACCCAGCTAAAGGGGTGTCAAATCCACGGATGACTGGACATGCAACCGGCCAATGAAGAGTCCGGAATGACCCTCTGCCCCAATGATACGACAGGCCTGAGAAATGACGTCCAGACCCGGGGACAATACGTAATTATTTTGGATTCACATACTTTTCTACGCTTTACTGAGCTTGTCTGGTGTATTGGAACCTATACAATACTCTCAAAAAGTGCAAACCCTACCTTCTGGTCCTCTTGGTTGGCTCAATTGCACCCGGCATGATCAATCGAGCACAGAAAAGTATTCGAATCCAAAGCAATTAGGTCTGGACCTAGGGTATCTTGGGACATAGAGCACTTCAGTTGGCCAGGAAGGCAGCTTCTAATCACAAAATAGCGACCCCCTGGTGGTCAATCAAGGTACCGCCCAATGTCTTCCTCCCACTCATGTCTGTGTGAGCCTGACTAGCATATAAGTGATAAGTGGTTGGCATTGCATAGTTAATGGCTAAGGTGGCAGAGATGAACCCTGGACATTCTAGATTTGGGGCAAATGGGAAAAGCCATCAAAAATAATTTGGTCTTGAGGTTGTTTTGCTTCGTTAAGTGATACACGAAACCCTTCCAGGAAACTCTACGTCCAAGCTTTTTCTGTGAAGCTATGCTTATACAGCCTTGGTCAATGAATATTCAAACAAACATTCTTTACCCTAACTAAGAACTAAAAACAACAATGAAATATGTATTTTCATACACAGAATTCAACAGAATTAGGTGAGTTCAGCCATCACTAAAACTGAGTTTATGAAGAAAAGTATTACGCTTGCAGTAAATGTCATGGGTAAGTTTGCTTAAATATAGACCCTTTTTTCCCTTATTCTTAGCACACCAAAATTGAGGCTAACAGTAACTGCCCGGAGCACCATGGCTGTTTTATACAGACCACTGGTTTCACTGCATATAGCCAGGCAGAGAGAAGTGAAGACAGACTTCTGATTGAATTATTTTAATAACATTGCCTCCAGGTAGGATGCCCTTTTTCAGACTCAGACCCAATGTCTTTATTGGGTTTGGGAAAATCGCTGACTTAAAGCCAGGCTACATTACAGTACTGTAATGCACTATACAGCACATGCAACCCCGCAATGCCAAACATTTAGCATCTTATATTCAGGCATTTTGGAGGTGCTCTTATACAGAGATCTACATAAGTGCACACATATTGGTTTAGGCAATGAACAGCGCTTATGCTAATTCAGCAGGGTTCAACAGGGTGACAGCCAATAGCAGCATTAGCTTTCAACTTTATGTTTGAAATCATTCGTCTCCTTGGGAAGTCGGAACAGTGAATACACACTTACTTGGAATAAATGTCATATAACATCTCGAGTGTCCGTGGCGCTACAAAGATCCGTAATGCGTTTTTAGGCGAACGGCGCCCAACGCAGGGGCGGACTCGTGTTTTTTCATTCCCAAGGACATGTTTATCTCCGCAACAAAAGCCAGCCACCTGGCCTCCATTTCAATGCATTCAGATGTTTCTTTTGAGAGCGCGGTTCGGAGCCCCGATGCTTATCTCCCGGCGGAGGAGCGAGTCGGCCAGGACAGGCCCGTCTCTCCCCGCGGCGCGAGTCTCCGACCCTCCCCGCCTCTGGCGACTGAAGCGCACGGCGGAATGCGCGTCACCGCGGACTTCAAACGCGCGCGGAGCCGCGATGCTATCTGAACGCGGGCGACAGATCCCCGCGCCGGATTACAGGCCCGGAAATGCGATTCATATCCTCCTGTCACTGGAAAATAAAAAAAAAATGGGGGAGAACGCGCTGCCCCGACCCAGATCAAAGCCGACTGGGAAAATAATGCATATTTACACGCCGGCATCGTTTCCACAAAGAAGAAGCCTTTTGAAGCAATTCATTCAACCTGTCAAAAAAGAGCGTCTAATTGATTAACGGAGGAATTCTGCAAAATATTTCTGTGCAGCAAAGCTGCTTCAGGAAAGGAGACGAATTCAATACAACAGGGTGAATGGATAGGATCGTCAGTCATTTCGTGATATATAGCCCATATTTCAATATTCAAAAGCGACATTTATTCTGCCCCTGTCTCCCTGGCTGTACGTAATTGTACTTGAAATAACCCTCTACTCCATATCTGAGAGGCAATTTGTGCTGACAGTCGGCATCAAGTGGCGCCCACCCCAACCAAAACACGGCCATTTAAGAGAAACGCGGCAGTCCGGGCCGCAGCTCGCTCTGTGAAATAACGGGGATGTTCTGGTAAAGCCAGGAAATGAGAAGGCACTAAAATGCACAAAGGAACAGGTGCAAGGCTTTAGTGTGGCATGGAGTTGCCAGCTCACCTGGATCCACTTATCCGGTATGGCCATCGCCAGCCGGTAGTCGAAGCCGCACCCTCCCTCCGTGATCGCCCGGCACAACCCCGGCATGCCCGACACATCCTGCGGAAAGAGAGAGAGAGAGGAGGGGGTGAGCAGACCGCCGCCAGTCAATGGGTTGCTATGACGATGAACCATTTGAAGAGCAGGGGGCTTTTTTTTCAAAATTCTAAATCAGTGTTCTAGAACCCTGTGGATTTAAATTACCAGTAGCGATTGTGACATCAGCATTAGAATGTTCAGTTACGGACAAACTCTAATCGCATGTTTGTCGTCTTACAGGGTTAAAGAAAACTGCAGAAAGTAAATTTGTATATAATCTGGCAAGATGAGATGGGCCCCAAAGGTTCAATTTGCCCATGACCTGTCAATAAACCATTTTAATCCCACCCTTGACAACTACACTGATTCTAGCTGTCTGAATAACCAACTCATTCATTAAAGACATACGGATCCTTTTTCCATAGTCAATGTTATTTGTCTATCAGGATAAAATATGGAGACCAAAACTGAATAGATACAAATAAAATAAATGTTTACTGAAGGTTAAGTGCCCACACAATCATCAAATGTGTGTTCCATATTGACATATGATGTCAGAATAATCATCAGACGTGTGTCCATATCGACAGATGATGTCACAATAATTATCAGACGTGTGTTCCATATTGGCATGTGTCACAATAATCATCAAATATGTGTTCCATATTGACATATGATGTCACAATAATTATCAGATGTGTGTTCCAGATTGGCATGTGATGTCACAATGTGCTTTTCATTAATGCTGGACATGAGCATGCTTTGAAACGGTGTGGGGGAAAAAAGGAGTCTTTCAATTTGACGTCAGTTTCTATATAACCTTGTAATCTGGTTTTAGTTTACAATCGCCTGTCCCCCTCTGTGCTCCTGCAGAAGTAGAGGCTCCATGTAACCCCCTGGAGGAATGCTTTGGGGAATTAGACTGGCAGGAGTACGTCTGTGTGGTCTGAACTCTAGAGGCAGAGAGCACTGGAAGATCTCCCCTGTGACACTATGTTCTTTAGTGATCGTGCCATTCGGCCTGCTAAACAACACGCTATATGAATGGTGAGCAGACTTCTCTGTTCACTTTTCTTTTTCTCTCTCTCTCTCTCTCTCTCTCTGTCTCTGTCTCTCACACAAACACACACCACCATTATTTTCCTCACCCAATCCCAACAGATTTTAGCAGAAAGGTAAGCTTTGCTCCGTGAAAAAGACCGATGGTGACGATCTCCCCATTTACCATTAAAAAGAGTATCCAGGATTATCCCCTATGAATTAATTACACAGACAGATGGAGCAAATCGTACCAATTTGGACATTAACGAAGAAATCATGTAATTACTGCTTTAATTAGCCGTGGCTGGAGGCAGGGTCGGGGGGGGGGGGGGTTATCGATCGCGTGGCCGAACCCCGAACCCCGCACCCCGTCACCGCACCGGGGGGGCGGCCGGGGCTTGTTGCTATGGGCGCCTTTGAAGACCACGTCGCTCGCGGTCTCCTTCCACCCTTCAGGTAGTAATTACCTAATTATCACCTCGATTCAATTCAAATCAGCGCTCAATTCCCATCTCCCTGAGCGTTTAATGGTCTCGCCAAATGCACAAAGGAAAATCAAATGAGATTTCCATTTTTTTTAAATGGAGACATCCCCGCTCCTGTTGAGGGAGAAGTTGCTCTGCAGGCTGAAGATTACTCCTGGGCGTTCTCCTGTAACTTTGGCTCGCCGGCTTGAAGGGACCTATACTTCTGAATCATAAACAGAGTTTCATCTAATTTACTTCATATCATTAACCTAATACACATGCGCTATATGTAAATTATGCAGCTTTCACTCTTAGACCTACTAGCATTTGCTTTTTGTTATCCAGACCACAGATTATTGAATTACATAACAACAAAGCTAAATAAGATTAAAATAAGCATTTTCACAAACATATTAAAGGATTTAATTAAGGTGCTATATCAGCAGGTGAAAAATTGGCCAATACTTACAGACCTGCTGAATTTCAGTATGGCTGAGTAAAAGAATGACACAGTCATGTCTTGCCAAACTTAATTGAATGCAATTAGTGTGACAACGGAATCAGCTAACTGAATGGGAATCTGACTGAATTGTTCATATGAGAAATTAATAATAATAATAATAAGTTCTTGCATTTACTGTATATAGCACTGTTCTCATCAGGCAGCAACTCAAAGCACTTTACAGTGATGGCAGCCATTTTGTGCCGGAATGCAGAACAAATGTCAGCAGAGGTGGAGAGCAATATCTTTAGCCCAATTCAATCAGGATATTTAAGTGGCAGGTTGAGAGAGTCAGGTTCAGAATTTAGCCAGGACAGTAAAGCATAGTCTGAAGAGGTGGAGTTTACAGTCTGTTGAAGACCATGACCAAAAGTCAGGCAACCAGAGAAACTGTCCACAGTTTGGAGACGCAGGAGTGCCAGAGGAGAGAAGCGTCTTTCAGGATGAATCTAAAGCAGTCACCAAAAAGAGACGAAAAGAAGTGAGGAGAGAACATTCCGGTCGGCTGTCGACAAGCTGAGCGGCATTCTGGGAAAGCAGGACTTTAAAGACCCACGGAAGGCTGGGACGTAGTTCCAACAGTACAGACGGGATAGTCAAAAGGACTAGACGCGGAACTAGATCAAAAAGTGGGTAAAAAAAAACAAAAAAGAAAAAGAAAAAAAGAAGAAAATACACTTATTCACTCACACTGTAAATCCCAGTCAAGAACAGATAATACAGGTACATAGGAAGTTGGCTATCCAGACACTGTTTTTGTTATTTTGGATAAAGGCGAAATCCCAAATGGGTGAAGATTTTTTCGGGGAGGAAACTCAAGTGAGAAAAAGTTTTGACAAGACTTTTACATGCTGATTAGTCATCCGGTTTGGGACATCATTAAGCATGGTTCCTGCGGTTTTCAACACATCATTTTGCAGAGGACTTTATGGCAGAAACATAAAAAGATTGAGATTGCGTTTGAGAACTGCGGAGTGGTTTGGCTGCAGTCTCATACTGGTGGGAGTGAGCGCTGGGTGGGTAGACACTGATCACAGACCAGGGGACTTATGGTTTAGACCTGTAACATTAACAACAGATGGTTTTTTATTTTCTACGACTGTAAATATGATGAAAAAATGTCAGGTTATCCAGGACATGTGGGAACCCTCATTAAACGAGGGACAAAATATCTTCAAAAAAGCTTGGTATCAATTGCAAAACTATTAGATGCCATCAAAAGAAACAAATCCACAGAAGGAAGAAGGGACCTAACACTGACCCCAGTGGGACTCCATTCAGAAGATTACCGTGTCGAAAATTACCTCTCTGAGCCCACAGATAGGACTGGGGGAGGGTTAGCTGGGTAGATTGCCATCACAGACCGGGGAATCCACACAGATAACAGGAGATGGGAGTTGAGCGCAATACCCAAATGCAGAGTCTGTCGATAAGAGGACCTGGAGGCTGATAAGATCCAGGAGGATCGGGTCAGAGGGCAGGTAGGCGTTGTCGGTGGGACGAACAGGCACAGAACAGGCACAGACCACCAGCTCTGCCTGAGTGGCAGGTCTCTGAAGCCAGATTGATTAAGTCACCCACTGCGTCTCGTTCAGAACAAGAATGTGACCAGCATCAAACCAGTAATTTATTGATCCTATCAGAAATGACATTCCTACTCGCTCACCGCGCAGACCTGGCGCTAGCCCTGGAGTTTCTGCCGAAGGGCGTTTGACCTTCAGGGTTTTCCCCCCCTCCAGCTCCTCCCTGCAGCGCTCTGCCTTATTCCTTCCCCTCGCCCCGGTTTGATACATTGGTAGTAAATCTAAATGGACTAAGCCCTGCTCTGCTACCAGACTGTTTATTTTCATCTCCAAAAAGCACAGGCTGTTTTTGTGTCTTGCAGTTAATGGAATGTTTATGCCATCTAACGTGCGTGTATGTGTGTGTGTGTGTGTGTGTGTGTGTGTGTGTGTGTGTGTGTGTGTGTGTGTGTGTGATAAGTACAGAGAGTACTTATCATATGAGTGTAGACCAAGATAATTGGGCATTTAAAATAATGTGGAAACAACATTTTTATTATGTAATCTTATTCTTTTTTTTTCTGCAGCACTGATAATTGCCTAAATATCCCTTCTGTTTTTCTTCCGGTTGTTTATATATGGGAGAAAGTGTGAAGTGACCTGCTTCCACTGTAATACATGAAAATGTGTATATACTTTTGCAACATAAGTGTTTTTCACATTTCCAAGAGCTTTCTGTTCCCATAAACAATGCTAATGGACACAACACAAATATACACAACCAACTGGTACATCAGGTAGCTATTTGAATCTTTTACAGATGAGTTTATACTAACCCACCACCCCCCTTAATTAGACTAGCACCTGTGTTCGCACACCAAGCGGCTAATAAGTGAGAGATAAGTGTAGCAACGCTGAGCACTGCTAATGCCTTTTACAGCTAATCACGCCGAATGCGCAGACAAGCCTCTTGGAAAAGCCGTTTTAACTGCTTTAAGTTATCAACATTCAAAATGAAACGCAAGCAACCAGCTGTGACTGGGACCCGGAGAAATCGTTTCGCCGAAAAGAAATCAGTTGGAATTATAAGGGTGGAAGCTTTAATGTAGTTGAGCTGATGTATTAATAACACCGACTTAGATAAGTGATTTCGACGAGGCAAAGGGACTAACAGGGAAAAGCACAACCACCTAAAAACACCTGCACAAATTAATTTGCACAAACACTCCAATATTCCCTCTTCCGTTGAACTCAAGAAAGAGACAAGAAAAGCAACACTTGCCATAATTAAAAGAAAATACATTTATTTAAGCAAAAATGCCATTTTATCCTAAATGCAGGCTGATGGGGGTCTTGTTCACCCATTATTTAACCAGGCGCTGAGATTGAAAAGGGAGCCCTAGTCGGGTTAACTCCGCCCCCAGGAAGGCCTGCTGTCCAATCAGCTCTCACCTCTGCGATTGTGATGCTGTCCGGGTAAAGTGTGTGCAGGAGGTGATTGGTCACCATCAGGTGCACCAGGCAGTCCTCGTCCACCTGCAAGCCAAAGTACTCGGAGAGCTTCCCTGTGAAGGTCTCACCTGTGGAGGAAGGTAAAGAATAAACCATTCCAAACCGGAACCTAAAAATCCCTTACTTACTGTACATAGCAGAGTAGGCTAACAGCTGATGAGCTTTTTTTCTTAGCCAAGGTCTTCTGTAATAGGTAGCTACTTTTGGTTTATTTAATCTCGAGGTTCTGCATAATCAGCCCACTTACAATGGCAGGGATGCGTTTTTCCTTATTTATCTCAAAACACAGATTTTCAGACACTAGATGGCTTCATTAGAGATAGTAGGAGAATGTTCACCCTGTAGGGCAGGGATAGTCAAATATGGACCTCAAATCTGACATCTGACTCCCAGGTAAAGGGAAGGTGGAAAACCAGCAGTTCTCAGCCCCAGAGGACCGTGATTTGAACAACAGAACTGAAAATGAGTAATCCCACACTGTGATAGCTGCAGTATGAGATCACTGGACATGAGGAGGTCTACAGGGCTTTCAGGTATCCCACAATGCTGAGCAGGAGACGACAGATGCAGGTGATGAAGCACGCTGCGCTGATCCCAGATCAGTCGCGGCTCAGCGCTTTCTGAGACCTTAGTGACTGATCTGGGATCAGCACAGCATGCCTTATCACCTGCATCTGTCTTCTCCTGGGATTAGCGGGCTTGTTAATGATTTACCGATGCCGTGGTGGTGGTAGAGCATGGAGGTGATGCCATCGAACCGGAAGCCATCGAAGCGATATTCCTCCATCCACCAGCGGAGGTTGGACAAGAGGAAACGCTTTACCTCCCAGCTGGAGAGGGAGAGAAAGTGGCAGAGAGAGAGAGTGAGGGAGAGGGAGAGAGAGAGAGTGAGGGAGGGAGAGGGAGAGAGAACCAGAGAGAGAGCGAGCGAGCGAGAGAGAGAGGGAGAGAGGGAGAGGGAGAGAGAGAAAGAGGGATTAGGGACAGAGGGAGGAAGAAAGCGAGAGAGGGAGAGAGAGAAAGAGAAAGAGAAAGAGAAAGAGAGAGATAGAGAGGGAGAGAGAGAGTGAGAGAGAGGTTAGTCTGAATCCATCCATTTCAGATGCAGTACTCACTTCTTCCATCAGAGGGCGATAATAAGCTACACTCAAAATATAAAGCAAATAGATGGGTGTGTGTGTGTGTGTGTGTGTGTGTGTGTGTGGGGGGGGGGGGGGGTGCAGAGAGACAGACAGAAAAACTGAGAGATAGTGAGATAGAGGAGCAGAAAAAGTATGTGAGCGGGAGGGAGGGAGGGAGGGAGGGAGGGAGGAAGAGAGAATTGAAGAGGAGAAACAAAAACCCTGGATAAAAAAGTGAGATCCAGGGGAGAGATGTGGCGAGGCAGAGGCAGGAGCGGTAATAAGCAGATTGGCTGGCTCTGTACCTCTCAGCCGGTCTCCTCGCAGGAAACCCGCTTCGCCTGCTTAATCTGGGGGCCGCACGCTCGGTGCCTTCACGCTCCCCCCCCCGCTCGCCGCACAGACGAGCCAATTAAACGCAGACGGCAGTGACACCCCCGCTCCTGCAGGGGGCAGACTCCCGCCCGAGGGGCCGCGGCGCGCAGCGGCAGGGGAAGAGGAAAAGTTGACGGAAAGAAAAGTGGCGACTCTTTTTAAAGGCGGGAGAGGCGGGCGTGGCCTCCATTGTGTGAAAGTTCCACCCGACTTTCTTGCCGACTTTCCCCCGCGATTCTGGATTTCACTGTCGCTTCATTTCAGGAATCTTTTTTTACAGTTGTCAAAGCTGTTTGTGTGGTGTAATATGGTTTCACACATTATATTAATATTCTCTCCTACTCTCCTCTCTCCATTTCTCTCTCTGTTACCCTCTCTCCCTCTCTTTCTGTTTCTTTCTCTTTCTCCATTTCCCTCTCTCTCGGTTTCCCTCTCTCCGGTTCTCTCTTACTCCATTCCCCCACCTCTCTCACTGTTTCTATCTCTCACTCTCCCCTCTCTGTTGAGTTCAATTTCTCTAGCCACACCCAGGCCTGATTACTGCCACACCTGTTCTCAATCAAGAAATCACTTAAATAGGACCTGCCTGACAAAGTGAAGTAGACCAAATGATCCTCAAAAGCTAGACATCATGCCGAGAGCTAAAGAAATTCAGGAACAAATGAGAAAGAAAGTAATTGAGATCTATCAGTCTGGAAAAGGTTATAAAGCCATGTCTAAAGCTTTGGGACTCCAGCGAACCACAGTGAGAGCCATTATCCACAAATGCCGAAAACATGGAACAGTGGTGAACCTTCCCAGGAGTGGCCGGCCGACCAAAATTACCCCAAGAGCGCAGCGACGACTCATCCAAGAGGTCACAAAAGACCCCACAACAACATCCAAAGAACTGCAGGCCTCACTTGCCTCAGTTAAGGTCAGTGTTTATAACTCCACCATAAGAAAGAGACTGGGCAAAAATGGCCTGCATGGCAGAGTTCCAAGACGAAAACCACTGCTGAGCAAAAAGAACATTAAGGCTCGTCTCAATTTTGCCAGAAAACATCTTGATGATCCCCAAGACTTTTGGGAAAATACTCTGTGGTCTGACTAGACAAAAGTTGAACTTTTTGGAAGGTGTGTGTCCCTTTACATCTGGCGTAAAAGTAACACCGCATTTCAGAAAAAGAACATCATACCAACAGTAAAATATGGTGGTGGTAGTGTGATGGTCTGGGGCTGTTTTGCTGCTTCAGGACCTGGAAGACTTGCTGTGATAAATGGAACCATGAATTCTGCTGTCTACCAAAAAATCCTGAAGGAGAATGTCCGCCCATCTGTTCGTGACCTCAAGCTGAAACAAACTTGGGTTCTACAGCAGGACAATGATCCAAAACACACCAGCAATTCCACCTCTGAATGGCCGAAGAAAAACAAAATTAAGACTTTGGAGTGGCCTAGTCAAAGTCCTGACCTGAATCCTATTGAGCTGCTGTGGCATGACCTTAAAAAGGCGGTTCATGCTCGAAAACCCTCGAATGTGGCTGAATTACAACAATTCTGCAAAGATGAGTGGGCCAAAATAAGAGCCCTGTAAGAGACTCATTGCAAGTTATTGCAAAGGCTTGATTGCAGTTGTTGCTGCTAAGGGTGGCCCAACCAGTTATTAGGTTTAGGGGGCAATCACTTTTTCACACAGGGCCATGTAGGTTTGGATTTTTTTTCTCCCTTAATAACAAAAACCTGCATTTTGTGTTTACTTGTGTTGTCTTTGACTAATATTTAAATTTGTTTGATGATCTGAAACATTTAAGTGTGACAAACATGCAAAAAAATAAAAATAAAATAAATAAATAAATCAGGAGGGGGGCCAACACTTTTTCACACCACTGTATATGGTGCTTCTAAGTAGCAGTGAGACAGTAAAGGCCATATAGAAAACCATGAATATCCAGGCAGGGCAGACATAGGCCTTTTCTGGTGCTCACACCAGGAACAGGATGCCCAGAAGACTTCCTCAAATTCTGCTGTAACTACACACTATAAGACTCCTACTGGGAGAATGAAAACATAGAAATAAATATTGATCTGTTTTTTGCATTTCTTTATGCCAACATTAGACATGTTTTGAGAACAGGCCACTCAATCCATCTAGTATTTAACACCATCTACTGTCTAGATCACTGGTGTCCAATCACGCGCCACGGAGGGCCCAGAATATGCAGGTTTTCATTTCTACTAATCACTGTACCTGCTGATTCCAGTAATTAACACACCTTCAACCAGAGAGGAGGGATGTAATTAGACAAATCAGCAGGTGTAGGAATGAGCCACTATTGGTGTATACAGCTGCTCAGAAAATTAAGCAGATTTACTTAAAAACCAGCAGACAAACGAGTCCTGTCGGAACGAGTAATGAGTCCTATAGGAGTGGAGTAGTCTGTTTAGAGAAGGGCTCTGTACCCCTGGTCCTGGAGAGCCACAGGGCCTTCTGGTTGTTCCTTTCACCTGAATATCAGCAACCAATCCAGACACAATATAACACAGTGAGGTGTGCTAGAACACAATCAGCTGCTTTGATTGTTCAGTTAACTTCAACGCTGAATTCTCAATCCAAATCAGTTGAATCCTGAGTTTTACTCAGCGCAGTTGTCCTTCTAACTCAGTAATTGCGTTGTGAACCAGGCCCCTCACTGAAGTGAACTTATGTAGTCTTGTGATAACTTTTTTTTTTAGCTGGTTGTATTAGCTTGTTTCAAGTTATCATTTGCTTGACAAGTGAAATACCTCGTTGGGAAATCCTGAAATGAGTCAACTGTCTAACCTGACTGGCAATATTTCTGTCGTATTTAGCAAAAAAGTAATAGAAATGAAATTTTAAGTAAATATTTAGAGTTTTTTTTTTTTTTTTTTTCCAGTGTCAATACCAGGGTTCAGGAACCCCCGATTTAGAATGTGGAGAGGTAAGCTTCAAGCTCAATCTGGTCGACGTGTCCATCAGGAGTAAAAGTCATGGCACCCTCAGCCATAGGTTGGCTATTAACCTATCAAAACCCTCGGCATTAAGTTAAAGGAGCGAAATGATTAAAGTGTCCACGTTAATGCATTCACCATCAATCAGCCCTGTCCATCCCATTCTCACCGCAGAGTGAAGGTCAGACCAATAGCCTTTCTCTTCGGATGCGCTAACCTTGACTGGCAACCTGACAGAACCTTCCAGAGCTCCAGGTTTTAGAGCAGGTTTAGTGGCGCTATTAATCTGGGCCAGCACACCATCAAACTGCCGATCGTTCATCAGCCATACCGAGGAAGGGAATTTCATTTTTAACCCTCACATACATGCATTTTCACCTGAAGCGCAGGATGCATCCGAGCAGGAAGTCGCAGGGTGTGTTTGTAGAACGTGGGTCTCCTCCACACACCATGTGCGGATCGATCGAGACCGAATCGATGGAATGGAAGGCTCAGTGACTTGGTTATCTTTTGACGGTAAGAACACAAATGTGGTGTACAGCTAGGGTCATTCTGAGAACTTTACAGAGTTAGTTATGACCTTGGAATTATAAGGTTCTATCTGCGTTCTGAGTGGTTTTGAGATATTGAGTTGATAAAGATTTTGCATTTCTCTTTAAAACAGTATTTTTGTATTCACATATATTTAATGCTGTCTAAACATATAAATGTATTTTTGACACCAACTCGTTTTTGTCATAAATATCAGTTGGAACTTTCTCGATATTGTGAAACTGTGTGTTATCTGAGAGTTTTTGATGTTATGTTTATCAAAAGAGAGCTGCAATCTTTTAACTGTTAAAAATTGTTTTTACGATATTCAACAGCACTCCCTTATGCCTCTGAAGACAAGGTTTGTTGGAATGTTGTTTCAAAATTCTAAGTCAGTGTTCTAGAACTCTACTGCTTCCATTCACCATTAGCCATCATTACATCAGCATTAGAATGTTCAGGTAAGAACATTCAGGTATGAACATTCTAACCATATTTGTGATCTTACCTTAAGAAACATCACTGAAATGAATTGACATATAAGCAATGTTTTATAATCAAAGTAATGAAAACCTATGGCCATATCTGCTCTCGATTATAAGAAGCAGTACATTTTGTGGCAGTCCATGTTATGATATTTCCAGTTGCGGAAAACTCCCGTCTTAAAAGCTTCTACATGGCTGATAGAGTCAGTGAATCTAATGAAGACGTGCAAGTCAGTTTCTGCTCTGGCGTGACAGCTGAGAGATTGACAGCTTCTTCTCAGCCAAATTTGGGCTCTCTCGTTCACAACCTCTGATCAAATCACTTCCTAGTGTCGTGAGACATTCTCATGAGGCTGCAGTGAAACGATGCGTTACTTCCCATCAAAATCTACTTTTGGAACTGGAACAGGAGGAAGATGTGTGGTTGGGGTGCTATGTACAGTCGAGTGCGAAAGCTAATAAAAACGGGTATCATAGTACGTCGTGGCCAATGCACAATATTTTTGTACCTGGTACGTAAAAAAAATTAAAAATTACATTGCATGTATTTACTGTCATGAAAGTTTGATGAATTAGCTTCCCGGAGTTGCACTTCTTAAATAGACTGTAAATAATGAGTTTGACGCTGTGAATGTTTTTGATCTTATCGTGGGGTGCCGTCCGTCTTGGCTTAATGGGCTAATCCGAGGCGGGCTGAAATCCAGTCTAATGCCCACGGCACGATAATCTCCGCGAGGAGCCATCTGTTCCCCTTTAAAAGTGTGTCTAAGTAGCGGACTGGGAGAGGGACCAGGGACATTGAGACGGGATTAGGAGCAGCGTGAGTGGGATTCGCTCGGTCACGCAGGGCCCGGTATCCGAACACGGGGCCGGTCAGATCCCGCCACGCCGTCGGGTTTGGGTCTTTAATATACCGCGGGAGACGGAGAGGCGGGCGTTGTTTTCGGCGGGAAAGCCCGGAGACGCGTGAGATGAGCCGAGGAACAGGCCCCGCTGGGAGCCGACCCCTCACCCCCCAGGGAGCGCGCGGGGATAAGGCGACCGCGAGAGCACCGTTAATTTCACTCTCAATTTTTCCACAATTATTTTTCTTTTTCCCCTCATCTCCCAGCATGCCCTGGGGCAGAGGTCTCAAACTCATCGCCATGGAGACTCGTGTGCGCAGGTTTTCGTCCTTACCAATTAATGCTGCCTTAATTGACTCCATTGACTCATTCAGCCATGTGCCTTTAGCTGCATTAAAGCACAGAATATCAGCAACGGTTGTTACGTAGACGACGCAAATAACACATTTCAGTTCACATACATTATGTGCAAGCCCACAGCCCTAATTCAACAAATAATTGAACAAATCAAGATCTGATGCTGGAATAAAAGCCAGCATAGACACAGCCCAACATGGCACTGAGTTTGAGAACACTGCCCCAGGCATTGCCTCAAAAAGCCCTGACCCCCCCCCCCCTCCAGCCCCCAGCCACCTAACCCCCCCCCCCCACCCCACCTCCACCAGGACAGTTACCATGGAAACATGTGTCTGACTCCAGCCCTGAGAATTATAAGGTTCTAACTGACATTTTTGACAGAAATGAGTTAGTGTCATAAATATGTTCTTCATAGGGCAATTTGATAATATTCTGATATCGTACATTCAGAGTACTTTTAGGCTGTCTGTCATTTTGATCTATGAGGAACTGCCCTGCATTTCAGTTTTGCTGTGTTAGGATGTGAAAGCTTTGAAGCTCAATATCTCAAAACTACTCAGAACGCACACAGAACCTTATAATTGCAAGGTCAGGTCATGTTGCGTTACAGCAGAGTTGATGCCTCCAGCAGGTAATTTAAGAGGTTGCACAAGAAGTAGAACAGGGAAGCTGGTAGGGGCGGGAGAGGGGCATTTTTTAACCACAGAGATGATGCTACCCTTGGAATGAGGGGCTTGTTACCACAGAGACCAACCAAAAATGGGCACTCACTGCTAGGGTAAACAGAGACCAGGGAAAAGAAATAGCTCTGTTTGGTGAGAAAAATAAAAGTTGCTGAAGGCAAAACTATAACAGTGTTAGCTGGTACACTAGGGAGCTCTCTGGTACGGCAATGCTAAACGCTGTCCATTACCAAAACAAGGCAAGTACTCTCCAGTAAACAACATTCCTCTCAATTCATTTAGCTGCTAAGCATTAAAACATATGCTAAAACATTATTAGGACCTACATGTTTTGTAGCCATTAGACTCAGTCTAAACTCCCAAATAAGGTGAAAAACAGCACATACTTTGTAATGAACTACACTCAGTGATCACATTGCATTTGACCCTGTAGTGAAAATAGTAGTTAAAGTGCCATAACAACAGTACGATATTATTGGATTGTATTATCATAGTAATATTATGATATTAATAACAGTAGTGGGGAAAAAAAGTACAATAAATTAAATAAATCATATGCAATGCATAGTACGTAATATATATCTCTCTCTACGTGTGATTTGATTGACTCTTTTTGACATATACATTTTTCTAAGTTAGACTTCTAACTGGACTCCGCAGTGCTGAATCTCATGAGATCTCTCAGAAGTTTGTCGGTTTAAACTCTCACACTTGTCCCCCCCCCCCATACAGATTCCCCACACCGTGCTGTGTTCTCCCCTATGGAATATACCTCTCGTCCGTGGATGTTTTTCTGCTCTGGAAAACGCACGTTTGAACAGGGCCTAACCCTTCAGTCAAACTCGGAGGGAATAAAACACCTTCTGCACCCCGGTGCAGACACCGCCTTTGAGTTCAGTGGCGAAGTCGGAGAGGGAAAAACAAAAGTAAAAATGAGAGTCAAAAGGGGTTAAGGAGTCCGTACTGCAGTGGCCTAGGGCCAGGCCACCCCCAAAGGTAAGATGAGGTAACATTGTCTTTTCTAAAAAGTGAGAATAACACTTTTTTACCGTGAAACATAACATGGGAAAAATGACCAGTGGTCACATATTTAACTCTGGCCACTCCACTACAGTTCGAAGACCTGGGCACACCACGGCGTCGGCCATTTTAGATTTGAGCAGGAGCTTCTGCGGCTCTCCATGAAGGTGACAGGGACACACAGCTGGCGGATAGACGATGTTCTTTACTGAGGAAAACAAAACACTTGAGCTAGCGGCGGCCAGGCCCCGGCAAATGATATTGACAGGAAATAGAGGGTTTATTTAGAACACATCTGATGCTCAGGGGAGGCGCGTTACGGAGAAGAGCGGGGAACAAAACCTGGATGCTGGCGCGACGGCGCCAGCGAGCGGAGTCAAAGTTCAGCCCGCTCTGTCAGCGCCGCATCTGTTGCGTACGCCGCTAACGAGATCGAACCGTTCTGGTCGTTCTGCCGATGTTTCTCTCCCGGGACCGTAATTAACGAACAAGGTCAGACCTGAATCCCAATGTTCGGTCTCCCCCCCCCCACCCCCCCACCCCCGTTCATTTTTCAAGACAAATAACGGAAATTACCCTGGGGAATTAGCCGGCTAAAAATTCAGTTAATTTCCAGGCTTTGAAGCTGCTGTTCAGAGGGAAACGGCATTGGTATTCCGGGCGTACGCTGGAACGTCCCACCGTCAGTCACACGCCAGCTGACATTCGCTCCGGGATGTTGGAGCCGTGTGCGTGATGTAGAGTCACGCAGTACCGACTGTGCGTCGGCGACTGTACGCTTTAAAACCTATTACGGGCGGAGAGTTCCCCCAGCAGGAAATGAGGCCTGACACACGTCAGGAAGACTATCCGCGGCGCCTGCACTCGCCCCCGTTCAGTTATGGAGGCTCAGGCTCAAGCCAGCGAGCCCGCCAAGCCCCCCACTACAGCCACACTCCAATAAGACAGGGCTTTATTTGGACAGATCACCTGTAATATAGTCAGTAAACAAACTATCAACGCTCAGTACCACATCAACTGCATGTCAGTAAACACTCAATAAGGACATGTCAACAGAGACAGAGACAGACAGATAGATAGATGGATAGATAGACAGATGGACACACATCGATACATAGTTAGATAGATAGATAGATACAGACATACAGATGTAGATAGAGTAAGAAAGTAAATAACTAGATGAATAAAATAAAAAATGAAAAGAGGTGAGTGTACACTGGGAGAGACACAGATTGCGGTTTCAGAAATGCAGGCCTGAAGCAGCAGGATATGACATCACGGCGCGGCCCATCGTAGCCTGCTCTGATACGATAAGCCCGACGGCTCCACTCGACAAGCAGATTAGGCTCCGCTCCCATCCTCCAAACGGTAGCAATAGGGTCGCGACCCCACCTGTCCCGGCCCGTCCTCATGAATACGATAATGCCCGAGGAGAGGGAGATGAGGCTTTCCGATAACGCCGAAAACCGCGTTAACCCTCGGGCGCCGTCGCTCACAAATGAAATAAAAATACAAACACAACAAACCAACGGCGCTACCGCTTCTCCTGACGAGCGCGGTTAGCCTAGCGCCTGAACGCTGGAACACACCGGAGCCACTCACGTCTCAAGCTGACCCACAAGAGCTGTATTTCTGCCCTCAACAGCGCCCTGGGGGGTCTTGTCAAAAGGGTAATCTCAGGTTCTAATCTCACGCCTGCGTATTTGCTAATCAATCAGGGGAATAAAAAGAGAAAAAAAGAGAGCAGCCTCATATGCCAAAAAGGCAGTTCTGGCTCCCTGCAGATTTGGGGTTGTGGTTGTGGGGGTGCGATTGTCTCTCAAGCAGGAGACCAGGGTTCAGGGCTCACCTGTTCCTTTTTTTCTGTTTGTTTAGGCCATTCAAAAACTGATAAAATAAGAAATGATCTTTTTCAACTCAGTCCAGGTGGTTTGGGGAAAGGCAATCTTAACTGAAATAGGCCAATTTGAGCAGCAGTCCTGGAGGGCCGCAGTGTCTACAGGTGTTCAATCAGCAACCAATTAAGGCCTTGAGAACAAGGTGTGTCTTTAGCCAATGAAAGAACGTGGCGGTCTGCCAGAACACCAAGCAGAACGTGGCGATCTGCCCCCGGGGTGGTGTTCAGGGAGAGCAGGGGCGCGGTGGTCAGGAGGTCGTGTCGCTATGCTCACGCACAAATGGATTAGCAGGGTTAGCGCCTTACGCACCGCAGGGTCGCTAACACAGCCAAGAGGAGAGGGGGGATTTAAACCCCAGGGACCCTGCCGTCAAAGCCCCGCTCGAGATAAGCGCATGGACGTTAAACGCAGCGGCGACTGGTCGTTTCCGCGGAAGGTTCCGGCATGAACCGACGACGCCCAGCTGGCTAAAGGGATACGAGTATGTCATCTAAGCAGCAGGACAAAGAAAACAGGCTCGATAAAGAGCAACCCCGTCCTCAGAGCACAGCGGATACTCAACGCCCTGTCCCTGAGCACAGCGACACCTACACAAGGGTTGAACAGTCACTTCCTGTGCAAGCCGCTGTTAGCATTTCCTGCATACGGATACAGATGATTGACAGATGTTTATCATCCAGTCAGACCATTGCCTATACATGACAGAGCTGAAGAAATGGCAGTCACTCAACTGTTTTTAGTCTCTAGTTTACATTCTCTGAGACTGTTGTGCGTGAAAATTCCAGGAGATCAGCAGTTTCTGAGATACTCAAACCACCCTGTCTGGCACCAACAATCATTCCACATTCAAAGTCACTTGGATCACATTTCTTCCCCATTCTGACATTTGGTCTGAACAATATCTGAGCACGTCTGCATGCTTTTATGCATTAATTTGCTGCCACGTGATTGGCTGATTAAATACTTGCATTAACAAGCTGGTGTATAGATCTACCTAATAAAGTGATCACTGAATGCAGAGTATAGATTGGATTCACAGGCAGTTAATGGGCAAAGACGCACTTCTGTTTGTGGAAAATAAATGAAGCAGCCATTTCCTTTGCTCTTCATTTTCAGCATTTTTCAAAAGGTCACAATTAATTTTTTGATGTTGCTTTTCTTCTGTGATTTGATGGAAAATGAAAAAGCAACCTTGAGCTGGAGATGAAAAACAAAGCAACGCACCAAACATCTTTTTGTGTCGCAGAAATCTCCTTTCTTTCATCTGAAAGGTAAATTGAAAAGATTCCTCGGAGCATGAGAGATGCAGTCCGTATGTGTTATGTAGTCCTTATCTTCAGGTCACCTGTAATGCATTTGATTTAAAGGAGGGCGGTTTACATCGGAGAGGTCGTATATCTGGATGTCTGTACATTTACGCCGGCTAAACGCTGAGCGAATGGCTTGTATTCTATCAGCATCCTACCTCAACTTCAAGCCAAAAAAGCAAACTCTTCACTCTTTTTCTTCACAAAGTTTGGCTCATTAGTTGAGGTCATTTATGAAAACCGAATCATCAAAACAAGATTTACTTTCCCTCGGTATAAAAATACAAAACCAGAGTTTTATAGGACGCTCGTCATTACGAATTCACAGCGTAATGCCACGGCGACCGTTACTATCTGGGGATTGCATATGCGTAGTGTGACATCACCTTGAACCCCCCAGCCATAAATATGTAAAACTGCGTATGCAAATAGATAAAAAATAAAATAAATAAATAAATAAAATAAACTATAAAAAATGTCCTGACAGGAGGTGTAGGACATATGTAGATAATACTCTGGGACTGGAGAATGCTCCGGAGCCTTCCGTGTCAAGATGGGGGTGGGGGGGGGCAGGCCACACAGTGTGTGTGTGGGCGGGTGAGGGACTGCCCTTGGCAGGAAAGCATCCCTGCTGAAAAAAAACAGCTCAAGCTAGGTTTTGAAACAGCTGCTAGCTGGATGACCAGTTCAAACCAGCTCCATGCTCAACATGGTTTGACCAGCTCAAGCTAGGTTTTGAAACAGCTGGTAGCTGTTAGTTTCATGCATCTTGGTAAAGTCATTCTCTCCCTTTCTGAGTTTTTTCTGAGGCTTGTTAAGGCTTTGGTGGCAGCAGCAGTGGTGGTAAAAGCCACACAGATTTGGGCGCGCTTATTTCTCCGCCAAAACCAAAGAGATGAGGGGTAAACACCAAACTGTCGCACCGCGAGGACCAAGGCCGGATTTTAGCTGGTGATTTTATGCTGGTCATAGCTGGCTTTTACACCAGGCCCCAGAGATATACACTTTATTCGGGACCCTTCTCTGCTCCGGTACTGGCTGTAGGGGGTACAGGCCTTGGGGCAGGCAGAATGGATCTCTCCTCTAAACAGGACTTATTAAAAGGCTCTTTTTGCGAGCGCCCTGGAACACCATCGCACCTGATCCGTATCCCTGATCGATGGACAACCTAGAGGATGCCTTGGAGCTAGGTGCTAAGGCAACGCAGGGCAGGTCTGACGTCTGAGAATTAAAAGACAACAGTACAGGAGACTGATCTGCTTCTCCGAGCCATCGGCAGCCATTTTATAAACTGGGAAGAGTTTATAAACTGTGGCGGTAAAGAGGTAAAAGAAGTAGCACTACAGGTCAGGTGTTGCAGGTGCAACGGGGCACTGCTGTTGTAGTCTGGAGTATGGTGCTGAACCTAAATGGCTATATCATTGAAGAACAAGCTGTATCGGTGGCGTAACTGGATGAAGACAGGTACATATTGTTAAGATACATTTCATATCTTAACAATCGATTACACATATCTGAAATCTCATCTCACCTCAGTTCAGTTCTCAGTTCAGTTCAGTTCAGTTTATTCTTTGTCCCAAATGGGCAATTTGTTTGCAGCAGGACCACACACATACCACACAACAATAGGCATAACACAATACAGACAGACAGACAGATTCTGCACATTCTGCACAGTACTGAAGTCTCTCGTAGTTATCACATACCGCGTGTAGGGGTACCTTATGGGGTCATGACAGGGCCCCGACTGACAGGGCCCCTCAGAAAACTGTGTTTTACTTGTGCAGGGATGGGGTGGCCTTGAGGGGTAGGGCCCAATGTGAGATCTTTCCATGGGGCCCAACGTCCCTAAATGGTCTTCATAAGTGCAGATGTGGTTGTGACCAAGGGATCAGTATGTAAGGACTATAAACACAGGCAGAGGGTAAGTTAACATGTCAGTGAGCCTTTTTCAATGATGGTCTTGTGACTATGTTTTAACACAAGTATCTTACCAATTGTACCTTTAATGTTTGAAGGTCTGAATGCTTGACAAGTCAAATTTTTTTACCCCACTGGCAAATCTTGAAATTACTTCAACCAATTTAGCAAAAAATTAAAATAAATAAGAGTTGATATAAGACAAATATACTTGTTGAGATTGACTTTCTTTAGCTGTGTGGGCTTGGTACTCAGATGATCCAATTTCAATACGATTTGGGGCAGTGCTGTTGAAGTTGCCCAAGGCACATGCTTACATTAAGCCATGCAAGGAGGCAACAGGTTAGCTTTACTACCTATCACTGCCTAATGCATGAGATCAGAACAACTGAGGCATTAGAAAACTAATCTTCATCTTCCTACATCCATATGAGCTGTAGAGACACATACGCATTTAGCACATTTATGTACATTCATTAAAAACCGTGTGTACTGTAGTTTCAAAGTGGCATGTCTTTAATTGCCACACTGCCAGTCATACGTGTCAGTTGTGTTGTGTGATTATTAACAACCTTTCTTCACAGTCCCTCAGTTCCTGTGTTGATGCAGCCGACACCAACGAACACGTCATCGACAAACTCCCCGCACGTGCGCTGAAAACTCGGCCAAAAGAGAGGCGTCGGTGCCACCGTTCGCCTGTTCCTGACCCCGGGGGCGTACAACAGACGGCGGGACAGTGGAGGGTTTCAGTTTCCCAGCTGCTGCTGACCACCATTACATTATATGAATGGCATTTGGCAGACGCTCTTATTCAGAGCGACATACAGTTGATTAGATTAAGCAGGAGACAATTCTCCCCTGGAGCAATGCAGGGTTAAGGGCCTTGCTCAAGGGGCTGTGCGGATCTTAATGTGGCTACACCGGGATTAGAACCACCGACCTTGCGTGTCCCAGTCATTTACCTTAACCACTACGCTACAGGCCGCCCATCACAGAACTCAGTGGGGCGGTCGCCTCATACCAGACTTAAAACCTTAGCTTCTCCACAAATAACAAGTCCTATTTTTGCGTGGTTCATACTAATTTCATATTTTATTCCCAACAAGGCAATATATGCAAGATATACGATGACAACCGACAACCCCCCAGAAGAACCAGAGCCCTTCTCATCAAAGAGATAACGAGCGGGTGCAAAGGACTGTGGGACGTCGTGGCCGGAAGGCGTTCGCGTTATTGGCGTTACGGGAAAGCTAACGGGGGCGAAGCGCCGACGTGACAGAACGGGGTGGGGGGGGGGGGAAAGCGCTTCATCTAAAGCCGTTTAGAATCCACAGAGCAATTAGGAGCCGGGCGTCAGACTGCCGATCGCTAATATCAAAAGCCGGCTGATTAAGAATACCTTCTGATCAGATTTGCTGTTGGCATCACACACGGCCTTCGAGGCTGAGAAGAAGAAAAAAGAAGTTGAGCACAAGACTTTCCGCTGCCAGTACATCAATATTCTTGAAAAAATATTTCGCTTTTTAAAATTTGTACAAACCGCTTGGATGCAGATGGGTCCATCCTCGATGGGCGCGTATCAGACCAGGGGTCAAATACATAACCGTTTTGGATTCAAACACTGTTCTGTGCTCGATTGATCTTGCCTGGTGCAAATGAGCCAACCATGAGGACCAGAAGGTGGGGTCTGCACTTTTTGAGAGTATCCATAGCTTCCAGAAAGGTATTTAAATCCAGAACAATTAGGCATAGTGTGTATCGTGAAAGCGTGCCTCTGTCGAGTGTCATGGCGGGGCCAGACCGCCCGCTCTCATTGGCCAGGCCTACGCGGTGTGGCGCTAAGCAACGGCGGCGGGCGTGCCGAGGTGGAAGCTCTCCGCGCGCTTATTAGCTCCAGGTTGAGATGAAAGGTCTGGAGCCGGCTCTCAGGCGGCGAGTGTTGTGCTCTCGTTAAGAGTGCGGAGGAGGCCCCTCTGTCGCAGGCTGCGAGAGAGGGCCTCAGAACCAAAACATTCAATTCACCGCAACCACCGCGAAACACCAATCAAAAGCTCCGCAGTGGAAGCTCGCTCAGGTTAAAGCCGTCTCAAAGGCAGATGAGGGATACCTTCTTTTGCAATTTACTACATGTGCCCAAATGCATGATGGGATATGCACAGGCACGAACGAGACTGTAGGGGGTGGGGTGGGGGTATGTCACAAGGCAGGATTATGCAGTTAGCTGGATAAGTTCACTGAGTACTACCTGGAATCCTTCCCAAAACGGGAACACAACTTGAACATATGCAGGTAACTTCCCTGTTTATCTGCAAAGATAATTGCAGAAAGACATTGATAAACAAAAAGGAGGGGTGGTTAGGAAACAGGGTTTTCTGGGGTAATGGGGCCTAATTTGAGATCTTTTCACGGGGCCCCATAATCCCTCATGTCTTCCCAGGATACACGCACGGGGACATTGAGCGAGGCCCCAGGCCTCAGCGGAGTAGGACACGGCGGGATTTCACCAGGTCAGCGCTTTGGGGCCGGAGGCGGTATCCCAGAATCCCAGAGTCAGCCGCCGGGCTTACCGCCGCCTCTTTGAAAGACATTAATTGCAAAATGCAAACGAGCAAAGGTGAGAGGTCCGCGATCGGTTCAGGACGAGCGACTTCGATTTCCACCCGCTCAGCAGCCACGGATTACGGCGGGCGGGATGGGGGTTCGTGCATCAACACCCACCAACTCCGAAGCAGGGTCCGATGTCAAGATGTCCTTCCTCTGGGTGTCCTGAGGGACCGGCCGCAACCAAAGCAATAAACATTTCATTGAGAAGCAAAGCGATATGCTACGCTACGCTACGCTATGCTAGGCTATGCTATGCTAGGCTACGCTCTCCTCAGACGTCTGACGGCATCATTGCACCGCGTCAGCCACCGCGGCCCGGCAGAGAAAAAGGCATCGCTGGTTTCCAATTAACTGCCGTCTGTTGCTGCCCTCTCGTCAATTGGTTTAGTGTCAGTGTCTGTGGAACGGTGTAATGAAGTCTAATACAGTGACTTAATTAAGAGAGGGGTCAGTTTAGATGGCTGCTCTACCCTCCCCCACTCCCCCGCTGGAAAGGAGGATGACAACTACTCAAGACCTCAGGAGAACGGGAGGGGAAAAAATGAGAACAACAATGCTCTGAAAAAAAAAAAATGGCTGATTGCTCAGCTGTAAAGATTAATATGAGGGGGGCAGTAGAGCATACGTCCCTCCATGAAAAAGACAAAGAAGAAGAAGAAGAAGAAGAAGATGAAGACGACGCATAAAGGGGGAAGATTACAGGGATAGTAATGAAGGCAAGGGGAAATTACAAGTGCCACAGCTGCCGAGAAGGCGATGAAGGCGGGCGCTTCTGAGACGAAGAGGAACAAAATGGCGGACCCTGTCAGAAAACAAATAGGCAAAACTTACTCCACTCTCTGTCACCGCAGACAGGTGTGATGTACAAGTGCACAAAAATAACAAGTTACATCCAATCAGTGGAGCTATTCCTGCTTTGTGAAACTAGCAGACCTGTGGCAACTTTAATTGGTTCCATCCATAGCAGGTGCCAGGAGGGGGGCGGAGGGGGGTGCTACCCATTCATACCTCCTCATTCCTCCCTCCCCCTACCTTCCCCCTCTCTCCAAAAAAAAGTTCCAATTTTCAGCATCGCTGGAAACACAAGCCCCTTCAGACTCAACTCAACATGTCCAGCATGTTAATGGCAGAAAGAGTGCGCGCCCGTTTCCAGTGCCATTCTTTATAAAGAAATATATCAAATAAAAAAGCGGTTTGTTTCTTACATCAGTAGCAGATGAAAGAAAGCCCTGAAGCGGAAAGTGTGATGTGTGGTTAGGGAGTCGTGTCACAGCTGGAGTCCCGGTCCAATTTGGGGGGGTTGGAGGAGGTGGGCGTTGGAGTTGGTATCAAAGTCAACGGTCTTTCGTGGAGAGGCTAAGGGCAGCGAAGAAGGCTTTTATGAAACAACGTTTTTCCTAGCGCAGACGGGAATGGGTTTAAAGCAACGGTCTGAATGTGTTTAAATCTTTTGAAGATTAGGGTTTTCTGGAATGTTCTTTCACAATTTGTCAGTGTTCTAGAGTTTCTTTCAATTTCCAGCAGTGATTGTGACATCAGCATTAGAACGTTCGTGAGAACATCCTAATCACATATTTGTGACCTCACACTTTAAAGGGTTAAGGAATATGCCAATCCCAGAACCCCGCCCACAGTCTCAGCCACTTGACTGGTTAGCAGATGAACTTTGTAGTCTGAAACGGCTGTTCCCAGAACGGTACCACTGTTACTCTACATTGCATCTTGTGAAGAGCCTCATCGTAACAGCAGGCAGATCCTGGTCCTCTGTAGGCTGGCTGGCTGAGGTTGACTCAGTGGCCATGGGCTGGGACACTTCTGAAGACCTTGGCCTGAAGATGACAAACTGCGTCACGCCCTTTGCTTATGCACAAACAGCCATACCCATCCTCTTCCTCTGGCCTCGTGAATATTTCCACGCCGCTTGTCTGTATGCATGAATTACGGCAGTAAGTACATGTTTGTTAGCACACACAGCCTCCTGTTTTGGCCGCTCTGTAGCAGTGTGACAGGAGGGCAGTGTGGGAGATGCTGTGCAGCTGGAGAGCAGCGCTCTGCCTGCAGACGAGGCTATTCTGGGGGAGTAATGACAGCAAATCTGCTGCTTGTACTGGCATTCTGTATCTCTCTCCTTCTCTCTCTCTCTTACTCTCCTTCTCTCGACCTCCTTCTCTCTCTCTCCTCTCTCTTACTTTCCTTCTCTTTCTCTCCTTCTCTCTATTTCCTCTCTTTCTCTCTCTCCCACCCACACATACATACACACACACACACACACACACAGAAACCTCAACTGCCCCCACCCCACACACACATACAGACACACACAAAACACTTCATCCCCCACCCACACATACACACACACACACACACACACACACACATGCACACACAGAAACCTCAACTGCCCCCACCCCACACACACAAAACACCTAAATCCCTACCCACACATGTACAGTACAAACACGCACACACACAAACCCGCAACACTCACCACACCCTCACTCATAATATATGATCCAAATGTATAAAATCGACTCAAGAACATATTTGCTTTGATGGTGTGTTTATTTATAGATGTGGAGAAGCAGGGAGAGAGAGCGAGCCCCCCCCCCAGCTGGGCACAGACCCTACTGGGATTCAATTAAAAGCAGTTAAGAGAGATCTGCTGGACTGCATCGGCAGCGCTAATGGGTTCGGCTTTGCAGACTCCTAATCCTCCTCTATGACATTTCATAAATAACAAAGTGCACACAAACACACGAGTGGGAAATAAGTCAATAACACATGCTAAGTGAGTGTGTGTCTGGTTAACACGTTCACACAGAAACCAGTGAGCATTCCTAGATCTGGGATTGGTTTTCCTGTTCCGACGCACGTTCCTAAGCGCCGTTCCCTTTTCCCGGTCGGATCCATGGAAAAATGCCCACCGACACCTGTCTCATTCTGCCAGGAATGCAGGTTACACACACTCACAACCATGTTCACACATGCAAACACTCAGATTCACAACACACACACATATCCATGTTCATGCATACGCACACACATGCAGACACACACACACACAACCATGTTCATGCATACACCCACACACATGCAGACACACACACACACACACACACACAAGCATGCACACACACAGGCACACACATGCAGACACGCACACACACACAGAAGCATGCACACACAGGCACACACATGCAGACACACACACACACACAAGCATGCACACACACAGGCACACATGCAGACACACACACACACACTCACACAGCCTCACTAAGAGAAATAAAAACCAATGGTTACAGTCTGATGATGCGTTTCTAATTCCTTCAGCCTTAAGTGGATCCACGCATAAAGAATTCAACAAGGTTTATTTATTCATGTGAGTGAATAAGATCATAGAAAACAGCTACATGCACACACACACACACGTACACACACACATACATCCTTCACCATATATCAAACCAGAAAAAAACAGCTTTCATGTCAATCTCATACAAGCCATCATCTAAAACTGTGCACTCAACCAAGGGGTAGACCACATTTGACGTACTATACACTGTAGGTACTGAGTGTTCGCTCACAGTAGCACAGGACTCCCTTGTAAAAGATATGTGAATCGCAATGCAAGCATTTCTCGGTAAAATAAAGGTAAAATAAAAATCGCCATGGTGAAGACATGGGCCTCCTGCAAACAGCCAGCAGGGGATATGACCGCTTTAAGGTGTGAGGTCACAAATACTTGATGAGAATGTTCTTAACTGAACATTCTAATGCTGATGCCACAATCGCAGCTAATAATGGAAAGCCATGGAGTTCTAGAACACTGACTTAGAATTTTTAAGAAACATTCCAAAAAAGCTGTTCTTCAAGGTTTAATGGGGCCTCAGACAACCACCTCCTCAAGTCTAAGGCCCCTGTTTTGACAGACAGAGATGGACAGTGATGAGAAATGAATTAGTGGGAAGACAGGCCCGCCCAAGGACAATGTAACAAAAGTGTGCTAAGTTTCACTAAAGCACAGCTTCAGACACAGTGGATGCCATATCCGTCACGCGTTCCGGAGATTACCGCTACCGTGGTAACCGAGCGTGAGGGAAATACGCTGTCCCACCCCGCAGATCCGCGTCTTCCGCCCGGCGACTGGCAGCCAACGGCTTAAGGTTATTCATTCCGGGTTCTTCTTTTGGGTCCGTAATTACACCCCCTGTCAGAACTCTGGCCGGCGACGAGCGAGAGGCACCCGCTAACGGCCGCGATGAGTCCGCCAAAATTCTTTTTCCACCCCAAGCGAGACAAAGTCATCCGAGCTTCCACCAGATGTCCATCGTTTACTTTTTCTTACCTGCATTTTTCATTTCTTCTGCCTCCCATTACAAATGTAATTAAATTCATTCATAATACACTCCAAAAAGAAATTCCAAAAAACTGTTCCAAAAGGCACTCTGTGATTCCATAGAAGAATCCAGTCGGGTTCGAGGGTTCTTTTTTGGGCAATAAGGTTCTTTGTCTGGAACCCTTCATACCTACGGTATGATAGAGGGTTCCATAAAAAAGAAAAATCTGGCAGGGGTCGGCAACCCTGGTGCTGGAGAGCCGCAGTGTGTTCTGGCTTTTGTTTTCACCTTAAAATCAGCAACCGATTCAGACCCAAGAATCCATGTGAGGTGAGTCAACTGTATAATCAACTGCTTTCACTGATCAATGAAGTGCTGAGTAGGAACGAAAGCCAGCACACCCTGCTGCTCTCCAGAACCTGGGTTTTCCGACCCCTCCTCTATGGACACGAGCCAAAGAACCACTTTTTCCTGAGAGTGTAGTGTAGAGGGACAGGGGCCCAGAGCCTTCAGAAAAGTCAGAGCTGCAATGCAAACGACCAGCGCACAAAATGGCCGCAATGGAAGCAGGAGAACGGCCAATAGGACGCAGAGCAGCGGTGGAACCAGGAGAATGGCCAATAGGATGGAGAACGGCGGTGGAACCAGGAGAACGGCCAATAGGACGCAGAGCGGCAGAACGGCGGTGTAACCGTGAGTCCGACCTCACACGAGCGGACAGAGAGCCCTCCTCTCCGGCGGTAACGAGCAGAGCGCTCGCAGTCCCGCTCGCCGCTGAGCCAAACCGCTTCCTCGCGGCAAGGCTGATCATCTGATCACCGCAGAGACGCCTCATCAGCTGCACCGCGGAAAGAAAGCAACGTAAAAAAAGTTACCTTGAAAGGCAATCTATTCCTGTTCCGTAACGAATCCGCCGAGAATATCAAGCGGAAGACCGCCGACGGACTCGACCGTGCCCGCGGAGAACCCGACCACCTGTCTGCGGAAACGGCCGACAGTTCACGCGCAGATGATCTCCCACAATGCACTGCAGCGGCCACAGAGAGTTGAGCAGCTGTGAGCACTGAGCCTTCAGCTCAAGCACAAAGGTAACACTTTATTATGTTGCAGCTATCCCTGTGTAGTTCAACCGCAAATAATTCGGTAACAACAGGTTGGTACTGAGTAGGTGTAGGTAGCACGGAACAACATTTATTTTCACGACGTGTCATGATCGGGAATGATTTCACTTCAGCAGGAGCGGTGTAACAGGGCCGTCTGTGGAACAGCTGGAGTCCGCCATGGGCACGAGCCAGCCAACAGGTTGTGCAGATTATCTCCCACAATGCACTGCACTGGCTTCTAAGAGCCGAACAGCTGAGCGTAACGTTCGGCAAAAAAAAAAGAAGAAAATAAAGAAATAAATAAACCTTCTGTACATTTTCTCTGTTGGCTCCAGACTGTATAGAGTGTGTCACCATAAGCGGACCCCTCACATAAAACACGAGCAATTAAAATCCAACACGTCCTCGCCCGCCCGCTGCCAAGCCGGGCTCTGCTCACTGACTGCACACGATCCATTTAAGGGAACAGCAGCCTGTGTAATTTGCGGGTAATGTTTAAGCGATTCTTTATCCGACTCATAATGAAAATCCATAGACGAGGAGTGAATGCACTCAAACGCACTGAGATGATTAGAGATAAAGAGATCACGTGACCGCTAAGCGAAGGGGAGGGAAGTGGTTCTTTTCCTGTTTTGTTCAGCTACGAAACTCGCCTGAAGCGGTTTAATTCCTGTAGCCTTCTGTGTACATTTCTCCTCTGAGCAAGGCATCCTTCTAGCAGGGCTAAAGCAACACACTCTCAGAAAAAAGGTTTTTTTGGTTCCGCTCCATAGAGGAACCCTTAGTCCCTTTTTAGTTCTTTGTGGAACGCTCTATCATAGGTGTGAAGTGTGAAAGTTTTGTGGTAAATCTTTTTATAATTAAAAAAAAAAAGTACCACAATACAGCAGCTAAATCATGCCTTGTTTGAAAACTTTGAGCGGATTGAGAGGTAAAAGAAGTAAGGCTGCCAAAAGAAAGTTTTAATTTCCAACATTTAATTTACTGACAAGAGGAAATAAAGCCTGCACGATTCGCAAACCAAAGTGGTGGTTACATCACTCCCGGAGCACAACGCAACGTGACAGCGTTAATTACCCCTCCAGAACAGGCATGAAGCGGATTCACAACAAGACAAAACTTTCAGCGAAACGCTCCGTCCTCAGCAGGGGGACACGGAGGAGTCGCCGGAGGCCGGTTCCCTCAGCCGCGCCGTCGCTTTTCCTCCCCGCTCTTTCTGCGTACCTCGCTTATTTAAGCGTCCTCTCCGCGCGGAGTAAAACCCGCCCTCGTGGCCCGTCAAATCGAATTTTCTGCGGCCCGGCCGAACGCGGAGGTCAGATGCCGGGACTGCTCGATACGGTTTCTCTCGCAGCTGGACGAATTAGCGTAGCGAGACTCACGCGATTCTCGACAACGGTCACAGCGTCGGAGCTGCAGACGTTGCGTTGTGCGTTGCAAATCAAAGCCTTAACTTTAAACACCTGTGGTGTCCATTCAGAGGGACAAGGCAACCCCACGTCATAAGTCAAACGAAGTAGGTTTTAGTATTAACAGCCTTTTTCAGTTAATAATTAGTAATAAACTGAATTAACTGAACCTGTGAAAATGTTGAAATAAAACGGAGGAATAAATCCCAGTCGAGGAATGTGACTTTCAATCTCCCGACTCTGAGACCACGGCTTCTGAATGTTAGTTGCCATGGAGTTCCCCTGCTCATTTTAAGTGGCCTGCTACACGCAGTTCTCTCTCACACGCTCACACTCAAATTCAGTTTTACTTCACGTTGAGCTAAAGAGCCGTTTCTAAAGGACTCTGGGTATTAAACGAGAACTTGACAC
>NC_083766.1:55935726-55960726 GCF_963514075.1 Conger conger
ATGTTCCAGACACCTTAGAGTCTATTCACTTGAAGAATCTTTTGGAAATTTTCGATGGTGTCCAATTACCAGCAGTGATGGCGACATCAGTATTAGAATGTTCAGTTCATAACACTCTAATCACATATTTGCAATCTTACACCTTCATCAAACTCCCGCGACGGAGGTTTACAATTGGATGGAGTTCACACACTAAATTGGCTGCTGACTGAGAGGAAACCATAGAAACCAGCAGACATTATGTTCCTATCTTAAATGGCTCCTTTGCTAAACATCGTTTCATATCTAGCTCTAAATCAAACAAATTGGCCATTTGTTAACACTCTCTAGAGTTTAGCACACATAGTTCTCATTATATTTTCATGAGTACAGTGTGCATACGTACACAGGGAGGGTGTGGTCAAAATTTGGGCACAGGGTTCCCCGTGACGGCGGCACGGATGGTGCAGTGGGTAGCACTGCCGCCTCACAGCAAGGAGGTCCTGGGTTCGAATCCCCGTCAGCCGGGGCCTCTCTGTGCGGAGTTTGCATGTTCTCCCCGTGTCTGCGTGGGTTTCCTCCGGGTACTCCGGTTTCCTCCCACAGTCCAAAGACATGCATGTTAGGCTGATTGGAGAGTCTAAATTGCCCATAGGTATGAGTGTGTGAGTGAATGGTGTGTGTGCCCTGCGATGGACTGGCGACCTATCCAGGGTATATTCCTGCCTTTCGCCCAATGTATGCTGGGATAGGCTCCAGCCCCCTGCAACCCTATTCAGGATAAGCGGGTTAAGATAATGGATGGATGGATGGATGGTTCCCCGTGACCCGATTACGTTCTAGTTGTGGCAGCCTGCTGAGGGTAACCCTCCCATCCTATATTTCTGGCTGTCTCAAGCAAAGAGCAAACGATCTGATTCATTAGACTTGGAGGAAGTTTTGACTTACGTGTTAATTAGGTTCGAACACACAGTATCAAACACATCCTGTCGAAGCAGCCATAACTGGATTCCAAACTTGAATTTCAAAGCGTTTCTTCATAAAGAGTTAATAGTTCCCGATGCTTGGCCTACAGCCTGGTGTGTTGTGGGAGGGGGGGGGGGGGGGGGGGCGGGGGGCAATATGGTGTGGGGCTGACGTATCTCCATGCCGACGACCCATTTTCATGAATATTGCGCTTTTATTAGCATGAGCCAGCGTGCCTTCTGTTCAGGGAGAAACACAAAGTGGAACCTTTGTGTCTTTGAAAAAGATGCTTGCAGGAACAGAACAATAAGATTACCGAGGTTGATGGAATAAGCAGGAGCTGGCTGCACGCCTGGAGTAAGTTCTGTCTTCATATAGCCGGCGCGTTTTTGCATAATAGTTCTGTTCGGCACAGCTACACGCACCTGTTACTTGTCATAACAGATATTGAGGTGTCTCACCAGCCAATAGAAATGTAACATGGGCCAATAGATGAGAGTGTAAAAACAAAGTTATGAATATGAGAATTTGAGTAGCTGTTGTTTGAATACGACCACAAGAATTCCTTGTCAAAAGGCATATCATATATAGGTGTAAATGTATATTTATGTGACAGGGTTGAACCCTAGAACACCTCTATGTGAACTCCTGCATATTCCAGAAGGCCCACAGCGCCCCTCGAGACTATGACGGTGGTTTTTCAGTTCCACAATATCGCTTCTGAAAAAAACTCTGTACTCCGGAATTAATGTGGAGATCATTTTTTTCTGAAGTTGTTTTCCTTATAATGACAACAGGCACGAACCCTCAACCTTACAATCACCAGTTAATTTAAGTCAGTCAGGAGCAGGTCTGAATATGAATGAGCTCTTATGAAAGGTAAGCAGCAATTTCGCAAGTAATATAGTCAGATCAGATAATTCAGCATCATGTCCTAATGACAGCCAAAGTGGAAGCACAATTTTGATTGGCTGTAAACACCGTGATGCAAACGGACAACTTTCACCCTGGTGTCTTGTCTAGAATACAGAAATTCGACATCAGCACCTTCCATCAGCTCGACACAAAGCCGTCTCTTTGCTTTCTGGAAGCTTCTTCTCCAGACAGAGCTGTTTTTTTGATCTGCCATGAAAGCACAGTCACGCCGGTGGTCCCATGCCGTATCAGACAGACCCGACATGCCCACGCTTCTGACAAGCCTTGTGAACGACGCCGCGTCCTTCTAGAGCGTTCCGCAGCTCAGAGGACCCGCGCGCGAGCGCAGCTGACTCTGATGTCAGCGCCAGGAACACCGAGAAGGCCTGAGCGTCTCACGTCCTGTAAGAACACGCGCCTTCGGCGTGACACCGCTGACTCAAACTCACGAGCGCTCGGCAGCACGTTCTTCCCTCCGATTAAGTCTGGGGTCAATCCGACCCAATTCGGTTTCACATCTCTTAAAAACCAGTTCGCCTTTTTCTCATCTTGATACTGTATGATTTTTGAAAGTTTCTATTTTCGTGGGATTCAATGGTAAACAATAAACATACTGCCGTGCTGTAACAACTTTGCATACAAATGGGTTCTTTTCACTCTCTGGAACTATATAAAATATCAGAAAATATACAACCATTTTTATTTTTATCTCAGATTTCTTTGCAGATGATTCTGGTGGCACTTTTCCATATAGGTGCCAGACTTTCTCTTACTGTACCTTAGGCTCCAAAATTTAAATATTTCTCACAGATTTTTTTTATGGATTAATGGCAAGTCATTAAAAAAAAAAAAAAAGGCCACAACCAAAGTGTCAAAATATTTCTATCATAATAATTATGTGTAGCAATTAATTCCCCCTCAATTAGCCCCCACAGTGCCCGAGTCAACCTCCTTAAAGACTTTCAACCTCTCCCCTCTCCCGTGAATGAAAATGAACCACGTGGATGGGAGTGTTTAGACCCAAACAAGCTTGGAGAAACTCATGTGGACAATCCCGTTCTCCCTCCTCCCTAACATGCACAGACACACACACACACATTTTCAAAATGTCCTCCGACTTATGGTTTTTCACACATCCATACCCCACTGCTCTCCAAAGACACACACACACCCATACACAAGGACACACACACACACACAGCCTACATTGACACACACGCACATACTCTCACGCACACTCTCACACACACACACGTACACACACACACAGCCTACATGCACACAAACACACACATACTGTCACACACACTGTCACACACAAACGTAGCCTACACACAAACACACACACACACAGCCTACATGGACACACACAGACACACTCTCACACACACCCTCAAACCATAGAAGCCGCAGGGCCATTCCGCAAAATCGAATACAAAACCTTCTCTAGGACTCAAATCAAATTTAAAATCTGTTTCTGATGAAGTGAACTATACGTCACACCACCAATCCCCCTCCCCCGCCCAACCCAACACCAGGAAAATAATACTTATCAATACCCCCCCCCCCCCCCGCCCCGTGTCCGAATCAACCCATCTCTCCCTCTCAGCTTCCCTTAGCTCAGCTTCCCTCTCAAACACACACACACACATACACGGTGATAGCATTACCCCCCCTCTTCCCAGAACGGTGGAAATGGACAGGTTTTAAATGACTGAGGGAGATCAATCAAGAGTGAAATTACTCTGTATACATTACACTTTATCTGCACTCTACTCTACGGCAAGATCTACCTCCCTACCGGAATCAAGCACACACATAAACCTCCTGACAAATCATCCGTTTATTACTAAACCAAAGAATGGCCCCTGCGCTCTCTCGCTCTCTCCCTCCCCCCTCTCTCCCTCCATCTCTTTCTCCCTCCCTTGCTCTCTCTTGCAGGCCCTTGTTCTCACCCTCCCCCTCTCACTTTCTCTCTTGCCCTCTCTCTTACACTCTTTCTCTCTCTCTCACTCCTCCCTCTATTTCTCTATCTCTCTAACACATTTTCTCTGTCTCTCCCCCCTCCCCCCCCCCCTCTATTTCACACATACTCTCTCCCTCTCTCTCACACACACACTCTCTCACTCTCCCTTCCCCCCCCCCGAAATGGCTAATTTTTCTTCTGCGAGCATTTCTTTTGCAGGGGCCGAATCAGGGGCCACTTCTCTCTCAGGATTAATGGTGGCCGTGTGTACAGGAAGATTAGCGCGGGTGTTGCGGGCCCTCGTGGTGATTTAGGAGTGGAGAGGTGACTCAGGTACTCCAGGCCTCCAGGGGCAGCGGGGCCGTCCCGTATGGTAACGGAGGACCGAAAGCGTTTAGTTACTGTCACACACACCACTACAGACGCTTCGTGCTCCAACACCAACATGTTCTGGAGCAAGGCGGGGGGATGTCTTCTGTATTTCTCTTTTTTTGTACTATGTTTTTTGGGGAAAAAAAGAGGGCAGTCAATCGACTTATTTTTACTCAGACAGGACTAAAGGCAAAAAATGTTCAAACAAAAGAAACCATTAATTATTCCGCTTGAAATGTAAAGTTTGACCCAAAGCTAACTGCTTATTATAAACCTGCTAATACATTACACTACATTACATTCAATTACAGCTAAACAGCTGACGCTTTGATCCAAAGCAACTTACAGTTGATGAGACTAAGCAGGGGACAATCCCCCCTGGAGCAATGTGGAGATAAGGGCCTTACTCAAGGGTCCAACAGCTTTGTGGATCTTACTGTGGCGACACCAGGATTAGAACCACCAGATCCCAGTCTTGCACCTTCATCATGAGGCTACCGGCTGCCCCAATATCAGCAGTTCAAGTAAAACAATAATAACAAAATCTACTACTACAGTAACGACAAGAATAAAAACCACAAGTGCTTCTACTACTACTACTACTACTAGTACCACTATCAACTACTACTAGTACCTCCCTCACAACTATTACCACCACAGCTACTACTGCTCTGACTACCCTCCTGTTGTTCCCACAATGCCTCTGCTATGACAGGGAATTTTATTATATCATTAGCACAAGGGTGACACCATTAATGCACTCCTTGAGTTCAGTCACACAAATGTAATTATCAAATTATCTCAAATCCAATAAATTATGTGTGTGTGCACATCAGCCTAATGGTAGAGTGGTGAATTCAGTCTTCACTAAGCCTCAGGTGAATTCTAAAACCAGTGCTCTGCCTTTCCTGGGGTGTGAATTACGGGGACTTTGGGGGGGGAGGTCTGGCTTCCCTAATTGAGACTACCTGAAGGAAGTAAAATCGATCGGTTAGGGTCTAAAATCTTTACATAAAGTCAGTTATTCTCATAGTAAATATTCAATGTGTTTCCCCAGCCTGGCTGATGTAAATGGTAAATGGACTGCATGAGGTGCTTTTATCCAAAGCACTTCACACTTGATTCCTCTCGTTCAGCCATTCACACACACTCACACACAAATGGTGATAGGCTGCCATGCAAGGTACCAGTCTGCACGTCGGGAGCAATTGGGGGTTAGGAGTCTTGCTCAGGGACACGTTGACATACCCAGGGCAGGGGATTGAACCGGCCACCTTTCAGACTATCAGACATCGCTCTTACCTCCTGAGCTAATGTCGGCCCATATTAAGTAAAATTGACGACAATTTTGAACACCCCTACGGTGGGTCATACCATTTCTCAACAACTGTTCAAGCACATTCATTGCTATGGGAGAATGTACCACAGTGTTCGAGGTCAGCCCCCCTGAAAGACACCTGAGCTCCCCCGAAAAAGACGGGAGCCACCTCCCCAAACTGCGATCACAACCCCAACACCGTCCGCCAAACCCCAGAGTGTCATTGGAACCCTGGCCCCTCACCTGGACGCGGCGAAGAAGTTGGTGACCTGGTAGCCGAAGCTGGCGTAGTAAGCATGCTCCATCACCGCCATCAGCTGGATGCAGTTGTAGCCTGTGGAGGACCAACAAAACAAGAAGAAGACCATCAGCTGGATGCAGTTGTAGCCTGTGGAGGACCAACAAAACAAGAAGAAGAAGACCATCAGCTGGATGCAGTTGTAGCCTGTGGAGGACCAACAAAACAAGAAGAAGACCATCAGCTGGATGCAGTTGTAGCCTGTGGAGGACCAACAAAACAAGATGAAGAAGACCATCAGCTGGATGCAGTTATAGCCTGTGGAGGACCAACAAAACAAGATGAAGAAGACCATCAGCTGGATGCAGTTGTAGCCTGTGGAGGACCAACAAAACAAGAAGAAGAAGAAAACACATTTATCAAAATATACACTCACTTTGTGTGAGCAATTATCACAAAACCTCAGGTTTCTGCTTTCATTGCAGTACGGTTATCTCTGTGCAAAAAGTTTGATCAAAAAGAAATTTTAACTAAAGGCTAATCTTAAGGTTAAGGCCACAGAATTGTGTTTCACACTGCAGCCCCAGAACTGAACTGTATAATAATAATTGGTTTTATACCCTATATGCAATAAAGTATCCCTGTCCACTACATAAATAAAGAAGAAAACATCAGCCCAAAATTGCAATGTACTGTAATGTCAGACCAATAAAATCTCCAACGCGTTTGTTATGCTCTGTGGTTTAATATAGTTGCATGTCAGTACCTCACATTTGAGTTTTAGCCCTTCTCTCTCCAAGGATCAGGGTGGCTTAATTTCCCAGCAACAGGAAATAAGCAAGGCCTACCCCCGTGGTCATGAAAAGGACAGTGACCATGTACCCAAGCAAATAAAAATTGGGATTGGATTTTCTTCAGTTCATGTGTATTGAGTTTAGAACAGCATACGATGTATTTTAATTACAATGCCGTGGCTATATCTGCACGATACAGGCATACGCGGTGGTTTGAAGATGACTCCAGTCGGAATGCGCTGTGAGCTTTTGTTTTTGATGTCAACAGCACAGCTTCCATTTAAATACCCTTTTTCCTAATTTATTCCCCCTTGCTATGCACAGTTTAGAGGAGACCCACTGCAGTTAGACTCCTGCTCGTCTCTGTGTGAACGTGGACAGGCTGGCTCTTAAAGTGGAGCCATCCACCAACCCAGCCGCAACTTTAATGTGTGACGTCACGGATATGTGATGACAATGACCTTAGCTGAACCTTCTAATGCTGGCATAACAATCACTACTGCCAATTGAAAGTTCTAGAACGCTAACTTAGAATTCTGAAAAGAACGTGGATGTGATTAGAATGTTCTTAACAGACACAGTATTTAATAACACAGATATGTGATTAGAATATTCATAGCTGAACATTCTACAGCTGATGTAACAATGCCTGCTGGTAACTGAAAGCAATGGTTCCAGAACACTGACTTTGAATTTTGAAAAAAACATTCCAAGAATCCTCCTCTTTGAAAGGTTAATGCAGAGTTCTAATGGAGGGTCTGTCATGGGGAGAAGGAGAGACATCTCCACCCTACCAGACAGCCACTGGCCCCAACCTGCTCTCTTCAACTCAGAGACAGACGCTTAGCTGAGTAAGGTGGGCCATTCCATTCCTGGAGGGCCGGTGTGTAAGTACTTTAGTTTTCAGTTTGCCTCATTTGGCCAATTACCTCTGTACACCAACAGCAGGTCACTTGTAGTGCAGATCACAGTCAAACGTTTGATATAATAACACAAAAACAGCTTTCAGCTGCCATTCACGAGCTTATCGATTCATGTTACTAAAAGGTCAGATCACACGTACGATTTGGCTTAATAAAAAGCAGTTTGAATACAAGTCTGTAATACAGAAACACATGGTTTTCCTTCAGGTTTTTGAATGGCAACTGCAAGATTTTTTCTTATTAAGATGCTTTTTCAACATTGTGCTAACAGAAGTGTTCCTTCACAAAACTGTTTATTTTTTTATTTTTTTTAATATAAATATATTTTAATGTATTTTTTGTGTTCATTTGTTTATAATCGTTCATGCAAATAAGTAAGTTTTGTTCAATGTCAAATAGATGTTTTATATACTGTATATAAGCTTTGCCAATACAAACTGTGAAGTTCTGTCCTGCCAATAAAGCAACATGAATTGAATTGAGAGAGAGAGAGAGCGAAAGAGAGAGAGAGAGACAGAGAAAGAGAGAGAGAGAGGGAGAGAGAGAGAGAGAGATCTATCCACTCTCTCAGCTCTGTATCTGCCACACTGAATGCTTTCAGTGCATCTTGGAGTGCAGGGAAATGTGAAATGTATAGCCACGTCTTTTAAATAATATTATGCGCTGTAGGACATCTTGCCAATTTCAAGGTTAAGGATTTGAAAAAGATGCATTTAAGTATGCATGGGTGAGCTTGGCCACAGCTGACGGTGGGTTGACGCGGAGTGTCGGAAGTGAAGCAGCCCCGGAGTACAGTAACTGGGTGGGAAACGCGCGCTCCCTCTCTCTTGCTCTCCCTCTCTCTCGCTCTCTCCCACTCTGTCTCTCTCTCCAGGAGTGGAGTGAAGGCACCAGGCCTGAAGGAGAGGGTTTTAACAGAGGAGCCTGAATTCATCCCATCTGCTGAATATTTATTTCCTATCATAGCATCTCTCTCTCTGTTTCTCTCTGTCTCTCTTTCAATTCAATTCAATTCAAGTTACTTTATTGGCATGACAGAACATTACAGTTTTATTGCCAAAGCATATATATATATACAAAACATAAATTTGACATTGAACACGAACAATACATTAAAATAAGAGAAAAAATATATATCTATATTTATCTCTTTCTCTCTTGCTGCTATTCAATACATTTTTCCTCATATAAATAAATAAATAAACATATATATATATATATATATATATATATATATATATATATATATATACTGTATATAAATATATAAATAGCAGCTTGTGCAATTAATCAAGTGCTGCCAAACTGCGTGCCAAGAACCTTGAAAATGCCCGTTTGCTCTTCATTGTTTCGCGTCTTTTTATATATTTATTTATTTCTTTATTTATTTCTTTATTTATGTAATGTTTCACCTCCCTCCAACATGTAATTGTTAGCGAGTTTGTGCTGTGAAGACTCACCACCCGAGAGTCTGTCTCCTTAAAGCCAGAGTTTGTCAGCAAAGGAAATTTCCCTCATTCTAATTTATTACAATAGCTTAGCTTGTAGTTACTGCAGCTTAAAATAACTCACACTGGCCACCTAATTCTGGGTTCTAATGCCACGGTCTCACTGCTAATGATCTTCAGAAAATGGTCAAATGTTTGTACCAATGTCTGGTAGAATGCTAAGATGTATCACACTACCAGAAAGTTTGTAACTTCTGGGGAGCACAATGTTCATAGCTGAACATTCAAAATCTGATGTAACAATCACTTCTGGAAATTGAAAGTAATGGGAGTTCTAGAACACTGACTTAGAATTTTAAAAACGAAACATTCAATCAACATAAATCTTTCAAGAAGCCTCCCTTAAGCCTTATAGATGTAGCTTTTATTACAGAGAGGTTCTCCACAGAATAGAATCTCCTGTTAGAATAAGAATCTCCTGTTGGGCTGAGATGATTGCTCACTCTAGAACCGTGTATTCTTCCGGCACTGGTAGAGTTCCGCTGAGGGCAAACCTGTCACTTTTCTGTTTACCCTGACAAGTCTTATTTGTCAATTGGCTCAAAGCAGCCTTTTATTTAGACGAATATTAATTAAATCGGAAACCTGAAGATCTTTCACTTCACAATTCCTGTGTGCTCTTTTGAGGCCTATTCATCTGCAAAGTAAACATGAAACCTGCCACACAATATTCCCAAAGTTGGGGGAAAAAGCACAAAATTAAAGTAAACAAATCTCAGGAGAATACATGACCTGACAGAGCTTGGCTAATTTGATTTTTCTGCAGAATTATGCGGGGGACAAATATATTCTCGCATGTCACAAAGACACGGGATAGAAGACAAACAAAAGTTTTAATAGAGTCATTAAATGAAAAGAGACTTTTACAATGAGAATGTAACTTTGACTCTCATTCTCCAGAAAACCCTTATTTCTTATTTGTGTTCTACAGATGAGATAAAAGTGTGGGGGTGGTGGGGACCAGGAATAACATTTAAACTGCACATGCTTTCACAATGAGAAGCTGCCTTTATTGTTACAGATTGAAGGTTCAGTTGAAGGCATTGACACGAGTGTGCATAGAAGTGGGGTAGCAGCTGAAAACACAGGTGTGGAGGTCCTCTCTTATTCCGTGTCCATCCCAGATCTCAATATTATTTTGTAGAATGCTGCAATCTCCACCTTAAAACAGGTGCCCTATTGCAAGTGCCATTGCAAAGACAAGGATCAAGAAAATGAATGGAACCTGTAATTTCATGGTTGAGAATTTTGGGTGGGTTAATATGAAACACAGACACACACACACACACACACACACACAGCCAAGAGAAAAGTCCTGAAAAACCATGATGTCCTCTGCCTCTACCCTGTCCGTACTCATTCACGCTCTCAAGCTTGTTCAACCTTGGCTGATGCCCACCTCACGCAGTGCCTGGCTATGAGGCTACCCAGCACACCAGGGCCTTTTTGGTGGGGCTGGGAGGGGCAGACCACAGGCTCCTGACAGTCTGGAGGCACTTTAAAAGGGCCTGTGTTCTGCTGGGGGAGTCTTCCTCTCCCCGCCCCGCATCACAAACATGTGATTAGAGTGTTCTTAACTGAACAGTCTAAATGCTGATGTGATGTCACAATCACTACTGGTGATTGAGAGCACTGGGGTTCTAGAACACTGACTTAGAATCTTGAAAAACATTCCAAAGAACCTACTCTTCAAAGGGTTAAAGAGACACAGAGATCTATTGTGGCTTAAAGGCCCTTCCTCAACAAGAACGATAATGATAATGATAAATATATTGTTTTAAAAGTCATTCTAACTCAAGTGGATGGCGGAGTCCACGCCACAGGTACAGTATAACGACAGTGACAGTGATGAATGATGCCATTGGATTCACATTCAGAGCGATTCTTTCCAGCAGCATGAACAATGGAAACACTGACAGCCAATCAAAATCCATCAGAATTTACGAGGCTTCATATTCAAAATGGCGAGTAACAGAACGTCATCGTTCATCAGTGCGGACGCTGACATCGTTATCGTTATAGATGTCGTTCACAGCTATAGTTCTCGGTGCCGACGGCTTTAAGACTGGTGACAGGGAAGGGGGCGGAGCCTAGATTATGACCTCATCATCTTCCCCTGCTCAATTCTCGCCACAGGCTGAGGTCCAGACTCCCCGCGGCGCTTACTGACAAAACACTGCGACTGCCAACATCCTCACAAACTCCATCTGTGAAGGAACCGTGCCCCTGTTCACACGCTCTGTCCCAAACCATTAAGCACGCGTTCCTCTCAGCCACCACAGAGCAGTCCAGCTCAGTGTGTTCACTGCAATATTTCCTATTGGCATCTTCTCCCCATACTGTACTGTAAACACCCGGGTTATGCCAAGAACAAACACAAATAAATAAGTATTAGCGAATACGCTAACCGCCTGCTAATGTACGCTCTTGAGATACTGTCTGTTTTGCTCTGTAGAAGTGGAAAGAATGCTTGTGAAGTATAAGGAGTTTTTGAACGGTGGAGGGAAGGTGTATGAGAGTTTGAGGAAGGCAGAGGGAGGGTGTGTAAGAGTTTGAGGATGGCAGAGGGAGGGTCGTGATGTATAAAGAGTTTGAGGATGGGCAGGGAGAGGGTGTGTAAGAGTTTGGTGTAAGAGTTTGAGTATGGCAGGGGGAGGGTGTGTAAGAGTTTGAGGAAGGCAGATGGAGGGTGTGTAAGAGTTTGAGGAGGCAGAGGGAGGGTGTGTAAGAGTTTGAGGAAGGCGGGGGGAGGGTGTGTAAGAGTTTGATGAGGTAGAGGGAGCGTGTGTAAGAGTTTGAGGACGGGCAGGGGGAGGGTGTGTAAGAGTTTGAGAAGGTAGAGGGAGGGTGTGTAAGAGTTTGAGGAGGTAGAGGGAGGGTGTGTAAGAGTTTGAGGAGGCAGAGGGAGGGTGTGTAAGAGTTTGAGGAGGCAGAGGGAGGGTGTGTAAGAGTTTGAGGACGGCAGAGGGAGGGTTGGGGCTCCCCGGCTCACCTGCGTCTCGGATTCGAGGCAGCACGCAGGAGGTGAAGTTGTTGTAGGAGGCGATCTTGCCCTCGGGGGAGGCGATGCCCACGTGCGCCTCGTAGATGCGGGGGCTCCTAGGTCTCTTGGGGCGCGCGTGTTTGTGCTGAGGAGAGGAGAGAGAGTTACATACACACACACACACACACACACACACACACACACACACCTGAGCACACAAAAAAAGATGATGAAGGTTCAACTGTGGAAATGTACAAATGTGATGGCCTGAGTTTAATCCTAAAAAATATATAAAATGAAGATGTAATGAACCAATTAATCTGTCTGAACAAGTCTGCCTTTTCTTTCTCCTTTCAATTGCAATATCAAGCAGAGCACCCAGGACTTAATGTTGTTCTGTATGGTTTAACAAAAGGGACGCATCAGTGCCAGAATAGGTCCAGGCTTAATGTTGTCCTCAGCCTTGACTTATGAATAATAATGTTTCAGAATTAATTTGGCAACAGCTGAACTTGTAAAACTGTTAAAAACACAAGTGGGGTAGCAGTTCAATGTAACGGTTAGTAAACTAGGCTTGCAACCAGACCTGGGTCAAATACCTACGTAATTGTTTCGCATTCAAATACTTTTCAACGCTTTAATGAGCACGTCTGGTGGAACCAATGAAATACAAACCCCGGCCTTCTGGTCCTCTTGGTTGGCACCAGGCAAGATCAGACGAGCACAGAAAATATCATAGAATTGAATATAAAACAATTCATATATATAAAACGTATTTCACCCAGGTCTGCTTGGCAACCAAGGACATAGATCTGATTTGAGCTTTGTGGGGGGTGGGGGGGACAAAGACGATATTTAGGGGGGGGCGTTCACAGTTTCACTCAATATAATGCCATAATATAGACTAGGGAATTTGATGTTTTCCCAAAGTTGTTCAATATTCAGGCAGGACCCGTGAGTGAGGCACTTAACCTGCACTGCTGCTGTAAATATCCATCCGCACAAACTGGCTGTGTGTAAGAAAAATGTCATCTTTGTAAGCCGTTCTGAAAAAAGGAATCTGCTAAATCCCATTAATGTAAATGTCAAAAAAGATACGGACAATATTGACAAAACGTAGGCCACGGAGTCGGCATTAAAATCTCTAAAATACTACAAAAATATAACTTGGCAAGAAGAGGAGGATATTAGGAGGGAAGAAACAGACTTTGAAAACAAATATCCCCGGGAGATAGATAAGACACCCCTATCAGCAGAGAGGTATTATACTTTTCAGAAAGTCCAAATATTTACAAGATATTGTCGTACTGTATGTGTTTTGGATTCCGGCCACAGTCCAAAGACATGTCATTGGAGTGTCCACGTTGCTCCGAGGTTCGAGTGTGTGAATGAAAGGTGTGTGTGTGTGAGTGCTCTGCGATAGGTTGGGCACCTCTCCAGGGTACATTCCTGCCTTTTGCCCAATGCATGCTGGGATGTGAAGTCCCACCGTGACCCTGATCAGGAATAAGCAGATAATGGATAGATAATGGATGGATGTTTGGAGTGTGTTCAGATTCCCTGTGCATGCTTTATTTAATCACTTTTGTTTGTATTGTTAATCCTAGTTTGTCATGAATGTTTATTTGAGCAACTAGGAGTCAATGTCAAGCAATAAACCCATTAAGAATGCATGTTTTATTAGCCTTCAAAGTTCGAATGTATTGAATGTTTTGGGGTTGTGCCACTGTACTACAAAAAAATATATATGACACATATATGTAGACAGTATATATGTATCTACACTGACCAAGCACTTTATTAGGCATTTATTAGCCTTATTTTTTTTTTTTGCTTATTGGTCTTCTGCTGCTGTAGCCTATCCACTTAGAGGTTTGATGTGTTGTATGTTCAGAGATGCCCTTCAGCATACCACTGTTGTAATGCGTGGTTATTTGGTTACTGTCAACTAACTGTCACCTTTGACAGTCTGGCAATTCTCATCTGACGTCTCTCATTAACAAGGCATTTCTGTCTACAGAACTGCTGCTCACTGGATGTTTTTCTAATTTTTAGCACCATTCTCTGCAAACTCTAGAGACTGTTGTGCGTCTTCTAAGATACTCAAACCACCCTGTCTGGCACCAACAATCATTCCACGGTCAAAATCACTTCGATCACATTTCTTCCCCATCTGATAATTGTTCTGAAAAGCAGCTGAACCTCTTGATCATGTCTGCATGCCTTCATGCATTTTAGTTGCTGCAACGCGATTGGCTGATTAAATATTTGCATTAGCAAGCTGGTGGAAAGTTCTACCTAATAAAATGCTCACTGAGTGGATATTTGTTTAGCCTGTATGTGTATAAATGGAGTGAATAGTAAAAGCAGTAATGAAACTTCACTCACTCACACTCAGTGTGTGTGTGTTTATCAAAGGACAGCAGTGGAACGGAACAGTGGGAGGCCCTTCTCCGTGCTCTTAAGTCTGGAGTGTGTTATGATTGCTCTCTCCCAGCGTCGAGTGGCTGCAAATATTAATAGTGCCAAGAGAGGGAGAGGCAGGCGTCAGTAATTAGGAATTATGCAAACGGCACTTTGGCGAAAACAAATACTCAGAAGGGCGGGGGGGGGACGGGGGCCGGGGTGGGCGGGGTGGGCGGGGTGGCTCTCGTCATGACGACGAAGGTTGCGGCCATGCCTGGCATTCCACCGAGGATGATGTCACCGCAGCCCAACACCGTGACCCGCACCCGCCAAAACAACTGCGGACCACTGTTAAGGAGCCCCCAAAAAATGGCAATACCCATTTATGTCTGCACCCAGGTCGCTCAGAATGCAGCCCATAGAAAATAAGCGTTTTTTTTCCTGTTCGTAAAATGGCCACTGACAGTTCCCCCCGCTTGTAATTACACAGCTGAGTATCCCTGCTACGGAGTCCCTTACATAAGCACTGAGGGAGGGGGGAGGGGTGCGCTGAGGATTCTGGGTAGGAGGGGGCAGAGTAATTCGGCGATAAAGTGGCCCTCAGGGAGGAGGAAGTCTCAGGGGCCGCGGGGAACGCAAAGTGCTGACAGGGCACAAGCGTGGGTTTGCAGAAACGCCGTGACTCCGCTCTGCACTGTGGCCCCGGGGGGGCCAGGAGGCTACAGGCCCTCCAGGCGACGGCAAAGTTTAGGAGCAGATGCTTTAACTCTGCATCCAGGGGCCGAACCCCTCCTCACCGACAACCCAGCTGCCCCCTCGTCTCTTCTGAATTTCCTCACCGGAATCACACACTGAGACGGGATATGAGCTCCAGAATTCCAAAGGAGTTCTCTTTCCAAGACCTCTGAGGAATGCTTTCCGGAATCTACCTAATCTGGAATCGAATCTCCCCGCAGCTGAGCAAACAATAATACCGCTACCTCGTTTCCTATTTGGGATACACAACGAAATAAAAAAATATAAAAAAAACAATGATTGCAGCGAATGCAACAAAATGTGTTTGCATGTATATACTGCATGTTCAAGCCTGATATATGATCAAGTCTGTGTGTGGATCATAGTTACACATATTGTACAAAGAAACATTTGTGGATGTCTTTGCATTCCAGGCCCCAGGTTAAATACGTAATTGTTTTTGATTAAAATCTTCTTTTACTTTTCTACATGTTTCTGAGGTTGTCTGGTGTATTTGGAACCTTTGGAATATTCTCAAAAAGTCCATACCCTGCCTTCTGGTCCTTTTGGTTGGTTAAAATTTTGCGAGGCAAGATCAATCGCGTACAAAAAAGTATTTGAATCCAAACAATTGTGACCCAGGTCAGTCGTATTCCACAAATAACTCACAACAAACATGGTGCTTCAGAGAAGCTCTCAGAGGTCTATCAGAGAGCTGATTAAACTCTTTCTTCACCGACCTTCTTCTCTGGGTCAGGGACAGCCTTTGTCACATCCCATTTCTGAGCGCCATTTTGCGGGAGCATCAAACACCTCCAGCTCTCCCATCATGGATCGATCAGTTTTGCTCTCATCCATCCATCCATCCATCCATCCCTCCACCCATCTATCCATCCGTCCATCCATCCATCCATCACTGGAGTCCCAGCCTCCACCCAATTAGCCAGAGGTCCCCCTGACCCTCAACTGTCATCACTTCAGACTCTCCCCTGCCCCGCCCAACTGCTGCCTACAGAAGCCAAATGGCCTTCTCCACATCAGCTGTGGACTGTGGACTGGCATCACTGCACTGGACTGAAGGGTAATGCTTATGCACTCTTTAATGTTGCTCACACGGAATATGGAACATGTCGAAGATATAGTACACAGAAATGGAACATACAATATACTGTATTTTTTAAAACCTTTCATTTAATATAATGCCCATATATTGTAAATTATTGCAATATCTTGTCTTATATATTTTCGTGTGTATTCAATTTCTGTGAGGGCGAGTATATGTGCTAGTTTTACTCCATGCAAACTGGGAAAAGAACAGGAACTTCCTCAGAGAGGGAGGAGGAGGACACGGGACGACTTCCTGTTTCAATCGACCGAAAAATTATCTTTGTATTCTCCATATTCAGTACTCACCAGGTAGGGGTACAGAGGATCCCAGTGGATCCAGTCGTAGGTGTTGGAGTCCAGCCTCTTGGTGACGTACTTGGCCCATGGTGAGATTCGGAACAGGCTTTCCCCCTCCTGCGTTTGGACCACCACCTGCACGGGACAAGGGGCACAAGAAGCCTTTACACAGGGCCAGGCAGGAGGAACAGATAATGGAGCTTCTAACCAGACATTACAGGCTCAACTCCAACACAGGGCTCTGCTTATGTACCACTGAGAAATGTCCATATCCTGACTTGCCTCACACTGAAAAGCAAAAAACAAAACCCTTGTCTATTTTAGTGTTGTAATACGATCTTATATTTTTCTCTCAAGTAGACAATATCAGCATGTTTTAAGTCACCGTTTGCTTGACAACTGAAATTCTCTTATCCCATTGGCAAATCTTGAAATGAGTCAAACTGTCTTACCTCATTGCCAATATTTCCATCTTATTTACCAAAAAAAGTTAAATAAATAAGATTTTAAGTCCCAGTATACGACTGAAACACTTGTTGAGATGGATTCGTTTATAAGCAAACATTTGGCTGCTTAACTGGATTACAAACGGCTCTTGTAAGAGTTGAAGACGATGTCTGTGTTAAAGGCAATGTAGAGTTATGAGCTTAGGGGATGGTTTCTCTTCAGCTTGTGGATCAAACAGGCTGGAATGTTGCTTGTTTTGAAACACAAAGATTTCAGTGACTGTTCGAAGGGTTTTGCCTACCACTGGCGGTTACTTACTCTGGTTAAATCTTATTATTCATAGAGTAAGTCTTTTATTATTCATGAGTCCAGAGTTTTTGGGACTTATCAAATCATTTCACAATGCAAAATAATATGTGTGAAGTCTCCCCGACACTACATGATTTTTGGCTTGATAAAAAAGAAAGAAAAATTATTTCTAAAATGGTCTGTACTGTAGATGTAATGCACTGTTTGTGTGTGTAGATATGTGTGGTGTGTACTGGAAGAGTGTGTATATATATATATATAGGTGTAATGTATTGCAGGAGTGTGTATAGTGTGTAGTGTAAGTGTGTGTAGATGTGTACTACTGTAGGTTTGTACATGTGCATGTTTATGGTACGTGTCTGTAGCTACTAGTCTAGGTATATGTATAGTGTATACTGTATTCTAAGTGTCTGTAGATGTTTATGGTGTTTACGGTATGTGTCTGTAGCCACTAGTCCAGGTATGTGTAGATGCGTATAGTGTGTACTGTAGTCTAAGTGTCTGTAGATGTGTATGGTGCTTACGTTACGTGTCTGTAGCCACTACTCTCGTAAGTATGTACTCTTGGTGTGTGTACATGTGTATTCCTCTAGGTGTGTGCAGATGTGTTTAGTGTGTACCGTAGCCTACAGTAAGTGTGTGAACATGCGTAGTACTCTCGGTGTGTGTAGATAATGAACACCAGGGTTCTGGCTACCCCTCATATCTCAGTAAGTGCCTAAGGCAGCAGTGTAAGGACCGCTACAGGGGAATAATTCATGATAGCGCTCCTAAGAGGCTCGTAACGCCCCAGGCCAAAGCAGGGATGGGCGAGGGGGGTCATATTTCTCAATAATTCATTCGTTCATAGCATGTTAGGCGCATGTATCGATAAGCACTGAAAGCTTTTGTCCCTCCATACCAATTTTACTGTCGTCTAATCTGCAAATGAAGCAACGCTAGCGCTAAGAGCTAATTAGCTAATCGAGCCGAACCAGTATACACAGCAACCCCCCTGCAAGAACAGAACCGCCCTACCGCAGAATAGAGGACAGACCAGTGAGAAAATAACTAGGGGTTATGCTAATGTGTGGTTGCATGCGCTTGTAAGGTCCGTGTGCGGACCGTTGAGCACACAACGGCCTTGAGATTTAATGGACAGGCAAATACACAATCGTCTTTAAGTGGCTGAAGAAGCGCCGTCACGGATTACCGCAAGTCAAATTTAGAAGGATTTCCATCTGACCCGAGAATAGTGTTCAGCTGAGCTTTTTTTTCCCAATGTCAACGCACCTTCAAAAAACCCTCATTAGATTTGTACTCCCATTAGAGACCCTCTCTCCATTTAACCCAAGCTCTTCATAGCACCTCGGACTCAGAGGGTGCTTGCAACATGCCCCAAGAAACACTCCCAGATAACCTATCCAAGACTGAATTTCCCACTTTTTAATACACTCTCACATATCCGTGATGAACTGCAGGACTGGGCTGTGCGTGCCCGTGTGTGTTCGAGTGCGAACGCGTGCATACATGTGTGTGTGCGCGCATACGTGCGAGAGGCCATATGGAACCCGGCATTAACACATGAAGGCATACGGCGCAGAATTATTTATTGAAATACAACCAAAACTGGATATGCTGATTAAATAAAATATAACTGCAGCCATGCAAGGCGGTGCAGGCACTCAACTGCCTATGTATTAAATATTAAAAATATCTACAGTATTTCTTTAAAAGTCCCCAGCGCACATAAATACACGAGCCCCCCCTAATGCAGTCAACACGTCCACTTACAGCAGTCACTTATGTTATCAGCTGACTAATTCCACCAGGCATTATTCATGGGCACCTATAATAGGCTTGGCTTCTCTTTGTGGGGTCCTCCTGACAAGCCCAGTCATAAAACCAGGAAGTGTGGACAGCTTTGGAGGAGGCGTGAACAGTTGACAGGGACTGCTGTCAACTGCTGCCTTTCTGCTGTCGTAGGCAACACTGCAAATTGGGGCGGGGTGGTGTGGGGTGGGGTGGGGGGCAGGGGGGAAGGGGGCAGTTGAGGTGGAAGGAGAGGGATAGGGACCAGGGGAGGTGATAGCGATTTCGAGCTGAGGTGGGGATGAAAATGCACGGAGCCTTCCTGGAACGGTGCCTGGAGCCGGCCCTGACGGTCGACAGGGATGGGAAAAGCAGGACGGTTCAGTGACTTAGTCAGTTCAGTCCCCGACTGTCAGATCATCCCTAACAGGCCTTACGCGAGTCAAACATTCACCTTACGAGCGCGGAATCATCTATCAACAGTTTACACCGAACATGTTGTTGTGCTTAGCACATTTAGCGTACAGCAAATGCATCTATAATGCTTGTAGACAGCGCATTAAAAAGTCTGCCAGAGGATTGGGGGACAGGGGGTGGGGCGTCTCTTCTCTTCAGTTGCTTTTTAGAAATTGTGTTTCTGGCAGATTGAGATTGGTAAAGTCGAGATGCTGCCGCCAGCAACATTGCATTAAGTACAAATAAGCGCTGCTTCGAACAAACACAGGAGAGTTTACAATAAACATGAAATTGGTTGGAATAAGCACTAAATGTTTTACTGTAAACACAGAATTGGTTGGTATAAACACTTATTAGCTAAGAATAAACCCAGGTTCGTTCAGACTATCATACTGCATACAATACTTGCCAGACCTGTGTCAAATATCTTATTGTTTTGAAATGAAATAGTTTTGTGTGCTTGATTGATCTTGCCTTCTGCAATTGAGCCAACCAAGAGGACCGGAAGGCAAGGTTTGTACTTTTTGAGAGTATTTCGTAGGTTCCAATACACCGGATAAGCTCGGTAAAGCATAGAAAAGTATCCAAAACAATTTCAAGAATCATTTCAAATATACACTCACTGAGGAATTTATTATAAACACTTGATAACAGGATGCACCTACTTATTCATGCAATTATCTAATCAGCCAATCCTGTGGCAACAGTGCAATGCATAAAATCATGCAGATAGGGGTCATGAGCTTCAGTTAACCAAATCAACCATCAGAATATTTCGACCATGGCATGACTGTTGGTGCCAAAAGGACTGCTTTGAGTATTTCTGTAACTGCTGATCTCCCGGGATTTTCCACAATAAACACAGAATCATTTCAACCATACACTGAATCAGAATGAACTGCACTGCTCAGCATGGAGACTGAATCAGAATCAGAATATCCAGTTGGTTACACAACAGTCCTAGAACTGGTCAAAACAGACATACTGAATTGTTTAGCATAAACACTGAACCGGTGAGAAGCACAGAGCGGTTTAGCACAAAAACCCAACAGCTTAAAATAAGCAGGCTAAATGGGTTAGAACGAACCCGTCGCATCGACTCGAACACACACAAGCCGACTTCCTGCTGGAGTCACAAGACTAATTCCGGCATCGTGTGAGACAGTGCTACAGGGCATTGCTGCAGAAGCGCCGTTTCCTTTCTCCGTGCCGGCTCTTTGGAGTGAACTGTAATTGGTTGGGGGGCGGGGGTGGGGGGGGTTAAAATGAGACAACTCAACCCTTAGCTCATCACAGGAACCAGTTCCAACAGCACCAGTGCCCCATCCTGCACTGTTTCCTGTGTGTATGTATGTGTGTGTGTGTGTGTATCTCTGTGTGTCTGATGACGTTTATTGCACCGGTTCACAAATGCAATATACAATCTGGAGCCAATTATCGGGTTTGTAAGCAACCTCTTTCTTTTTTGGCACAAATGACACAATCGCACCATAATTATAAAATAATCACTTCCTCAGCACATATCGTGCTCACCTCACACTTCAGCCTCCTGTCTCTGCCACCAAGCTTTCCCTTCATGCCTTTTCAGCAAAATCCCACTGTGTTTGTGGATACGTGTGCATGTGTGTGTGCATGTGTGGGTGCGTGTGTGTGTGTGGGTGCATGTGTGTGCATGTGTGGGTGCGTGTGTGTGCATGTGTGGGTGCGTGTGTGTGCATGTGTGGGTGCGTGTGTGTGTGTGGGTGTGTGTGTGTGTGTGTGGGTGCGTGTGTGTGTGCAGGATTGGCCAACCTCGGCCCTGGGGAGCCTGGTAACTGCATGGAGTAAAACCCGGAAAAGCTCTTTTTACTTCAGTCCATGTTCCTTATTGGGAGGGTTCTCAGTAATCCTGCTTTGTGATACAGGTCACAGGTGAGAGGACTTAACTGTGTAATAGACTGCTTTTAGTGATCAATTATGTGCAGAGTAACAAAAACCCTTTGAAAAGTACCCCATGCTTATTGAAATTCTAAGTCAGTGTTCTCAAACTCCATTGCTTTTAATTGCCAGTAGTGATTAAATTACATCTCAGTTATTTAGCTGACACTTTTATCCAAAGTGACTTACAGTTGATTAGACAAAGCAGGGAACCATCCCCCCTGGAGCAATGTGAGGTTAAGGGTCTTATTCAAGGGCCCAACAGCTGCACAGATCTTATGATGGCTACACCGGGGCTTGAACCACCAACCTTCCGGGTACCAGTCATGTACTTTAGCCACTAGGCTACACGCTGATTGTTACATCATCACTACAATGTTCAGTTAAGAAAATTCTAATCACTTTTGTGACCTCACAACTTGAAGGATGGAGTTAACTAAGGATGGAGTTTAGAACTGCTACAGAGGTTCTAAAGGAAGAATGGTGAATATCCAAGCTCAAAGTCAGTGCTTCGAAATGCATTTCAAAAGCTTTCTTCCAATCACTGTAGCATTCTCTTTTTTTTGCTCCAAATTGTAATTTTCAGAAAGCAGCAGAGCCGAGCGAGGAGGCGAGTGACAAGATGAGATTGTTAGAATGTAAGAAGACACATAAAAAGATGACACAAACAACAGATGGCAAATTAGATGTATCTGAAAACATGTCAAAGCACTGTTTCTTCTGAGTCGCTTCATAATTATTGCTCTGCAAAATTAATTTGCATTTGTGACCCGACGGGATGCCAATATCCACAAGAAGATATTCAGAAATACACAGCTTTGTACACAGTTTGAAACACCCTCTCCGTGATGTGGAAAAGAAAGATAAATTGTGGTTTGGTATGCAAAATGAAAGGAGTGGTGATATTCCTGCCAGTCTCCCATTCAAAATATTCTGAATACCTATGAAAAAAAACGTCTGAAAAGATTTTACTGGGTTTTTCCATCTGCAAACTCTGAACTCTTAACTTGAACTTGGTAATGAGAATCCCAGTCCAGTACAGTCAGTAAACTTTATATCCAATTAACATCAGCATGACAACAGCCCATGGCAACACGTATTACAAATGTCATCACAAACTTAATGCATGCATTCAATATCATCAGAAGAAAATAATACAGAAAAATAACCATTGCAAAACGACTGGTGCAGTGCATAAGCTGCAATGTACTGTCATGACCTTTTTATGTCATGCTCACAACAGTGTTATAATACATACATACTGTATCCAAAAATGCATTGAAATGGCAATGGGCTGTCACACTTGCTGTCGAAGTAGCATGAAATACTCGAAAACGTATATTGTGTCCTGTACTTTATCGACCTCCAGCAGGGCAAATTTACCCTGTATACGCCCTTCCTGCCCCATCGCCCGGCTCACGGGATGTTCCCGACACCGCCCCGGTTCAGACCAGAGCCGTTGTGGAATCCTCCGAATTCTATTTGCCGAATATAGGAACCTGCGCATGACAGCCAATTACAAGCCGGAATGATCCACGGTCTAATGCGCGGGCCTCTTATCTGCACAGTTCAATAAGGAAAAATGTTAAAATGGAGGCACTGAAGTGGGCGAGCAAATGGTTTTCACAAGCCCTTAGGCTCCCGACCACAGGCTCGATTCAGGAGCCGTAGTGTGCGCAGTAAATTAAATCCCTTCACCCCGTCCCCTCCTCTCCAAACTCACTATCTTCACACAGGGCCACAGCGGGCCGTACACTCTTATCTGCTTCCTGCTCTTGGACAAACACACAAATGATTTGATTTGATTCACAAACGGGCGGACCAGTTCAGAAGCAGAATGTTGAAATATCTTACCGCAATACCGAATAGAGCCATTACAGGATTGCGGGAGGCTCATAACTTAAAATAAATGGTGTCCACCATTTTCTTCCACAGGCCCTATTTGTGCTAGGTACCCTCTGGCGGCCATTTTGTGGGTCTCAGCTAGTTCTAAGCAACAGTGGGAGAGGAGGAAAGGGACATTCTTGGATGTCTGATACTGGAGTGAGGAATTAAAATGGAGGACAGTCATAGATAAACTCAGAAGGCAATGTTGCCCAATATAAAATGGCGGCGATTCCAAATGCCGCTTGGCATTAGACTTCCGGCTCGTGTTTTTCCAGCCTGAGGAGTCCTTAGGGGCAGACGGCGGACTCTCTTTCACTTGGTCTGTTTAAGCAAGGTTTTATACATTATTAAAGTAAAATGTAAATAAATAAAAAATCCAGTTTTGGAAATGCTAAAGCACACCCAGAGTTGTCGGAGACGACCCTGAACAAAACGTAAACAGCTTGTCAATCTCCTGCCTTTTTCTTCCAGGTTCAATTCCACAGGAAGTGGTCCCGCTCAGCACTTCCTGTGAGGTAAAGGCCCCTGGTGACTGACAAGTTAAACACAATTATTTAAAAAAAAGATATATCCCGACACACCAGGCGGAAGACTAGACTCAAGCGTTTCAGGGCTAAAGATAACTATTTTCCACTTTACACTTCAAGCGCTATGAATGGGTTTCATTCAACATATTCCCGTTGGCACGGGGAATGCTGGAGTGAGATCATCTGGGTCTAAAACCGTGCATTAGAGGGAAGAATTCGTGCTGACTGCGAGAAGTCTGACTCATCAGTGGCACTTTCATCTTGCTATTGAGTGCTGTGAAATCATGTGGGGAGATGCCAGTCCCACACATTATGCCACAAGTTCCATTCTTAAACGCTAACAGATGTGTAAAATGTGAAGCCTATGGCGGCCATTTTGTTTTTGATGAACGTGGATACAAAAATATTATTTTACTTCTTTATTATATTTCATAGATGGCTCCAAACCTGTAAATATAAGATTAGAAATTGAATTGAATCAATGTAGTACATTACACGGTAAGGTAACGCATATCTAGGTCATCATCAAATGGAAATAATTTGAAGACCAATCCCTTCTGTAGTCTAGAGATTACTCTCTGAAATGTGGCTATGGTGTTAAATATCATATTTCATGATGATTAAACTCTCATTTACATTATATGGATTGTATAAAAAGAGGCCAATTTAATTGTCAATTAAATTCAATTAAATGTAATTTAATGTAATGTATTGAAAGCAGGTACTTTGAAATGTTAAACTGTTCCATGTTCCATGTCCAGCATGTGTCTGGATTTTTATAATTGTTATTTATTTACTTATTTATTTATTTGCTATTTTAAGGGTTATTTGCAAAGCTTAAACACGTTATTATCCAATAGAAAGGCATCAAATTGTATAATAGCAGAGAGATGATAAAAGGCTGATAAAAACTGAAGTGTTGACCTGTTCAGATAACCATGGAAACATAAATCATATTCCAGTGTAGAATTCAGAACCTCTTACAAACATAGACAATAGGTCAACCTTCCAAAAAAAAAAAAAAAAAAAAAAAAAAAAAAACATATTAAATTTCTTTGGGGCATAGCGCTCAATAACATGGCCTGCTAGCTTGCATAATCTGCACAATATGGCGGTCCTAAAGGAAATACAGGAGTATTTTCCCCCAGAAAGTCCTAAA
>NC_083766.1:55965726-55975726 GCF_963514075.1 Conger conger
GGGTTAGGGAGGGGGAGAGGGTGAGAGGGAGAAAGAGAGAGAGAGGGAGGGGGAGAGGGAGAGAGGGAGAAAAAGAGAGAGGGAGAGAGAGAAATAGAGAGAGGGTGAGAGAAAGAGAGAGACAGAGAGGGAGGGAGGGGAGTGGGAGAAAGGTAGAGAAAGAGACAAAGAGAGAGAGAGGGGGTAATTCTCAGGAATTTGGCTCACGTCCTGAGGAGGGTTGCAGAATTGATTCTCAGGTAGGAACATTTCTTTGTGCTCTGAACAAGGTACTTACCCTGAAAATATTTTTACATATTCGCTCAATATGTCCAGCAAATCGATAATATTTACACTTATGACTTGAGGCCCTGTCCGTCCGTTATCGAACCTGAGTAGGGTCGCAGGGGGTGCTGGAACATATCCCAGCATGCATTGTGAGAGAGGCACAGGTCCATCGCAGGGCACACGCACCATTCGCTCACACACTCACACCTTGTTCCGGTGAGGCGACAGTGCTATCCACTGCACCAGCGCGCCGCCCTTTAGGCCCACATCTAAATACATTACTGAAAAATAACAACGGTGAATCAAATAGCACTAGTTCTATAGTACTGTTACTATAGTTCTAGTGCTATTGTTATTATTAAGCACTTATGTTAAGATTACAATGATCACAATGATAAATACTATCATATGCCTGCGCTACTCAACTCCACCTCCTGCAGGTGTCTGCTCCTCCCGTGCGCTGCAGCACCTGATTTTACTCATTATTTTACCTGCTTGGTTCAGATAATAAGCTCATTTGTGAAATCAGGCGGTGTTGCGCACGGTTGAAGCGAAAGACACTGCAGGCACTGCGGCCCGCAGGATGTGGAGTTGAGCAGCGCTGTCATAGGCTATCACTGCTCTGCCCAATCATGTGCCTTATTTCAGGTTTTCATTCCAACCAATCGCTACATCTGCTGACTTTCAGAGAGGAGGCAACTAAGTGTCAGTTGGTGGGTTGGAATGAAACATGAATACTCCTGGCCCTCTGGCCTATCATGATCAATCATTCACCGATAGAAATTATGCACAGGCTGTTGTGGTCTGCTGTCCACCGCCGTCAGGTCTACAGAGAGCTGATGCAGGGTCTGTTTGTGCGGTTAACGAGGGACTGACACGGCGGTCGTGTAAACGGAGGGAGTACCTTCAGCTTGGACTCGTGTGGGACGGCTGGAGACTTGTCCTTTTTCGGCGGGAGGTACAGTTCCCACTTCCCATGCTCTTTCTTGGTGTAGGGGTGTGAGGTAGGGTCCCAGTTATCTGTTCAAAAACAGGAAATGGTATCGGGTTTTAGGCACGATTAGGCTTCTCAGACTTGGGCACATTAACCCTCATGTGGTGATCGGGTCAAATCAGTTTTTAATTTTCACTGAAAGAAAAATGTTATTTTTAAAGTAGGAGCCAAAAGTAGGTGCTGTGAAACCAGCTTAGAAATTGAGTTGGTCAACCTGGTCATAAACTGGTCAAGCTGGGAATGCGCTAGTCAACCAGCATGACTAAATTGGTCATAAACTGGTCTAGCTGGGAATGCACTAGTCAACCAGCATGACTAAGCTGGTCATAAGCTGGTCTAGCTGGGAATGCACTAGTCAACCAGCATGACTAAACTGGTCATAAACTGGTCTAGCTGGGAATGCACTAGTCAACCAGCATGACTAAGCTGGTCATAAGCTGGTCAATCTGGGAATGCGCTAGTCAACCAGCATGACTAAACTGGTCATAAACTGGTCTAGCTGGGAATGCACTAGTCAACCAGCATGACTAAGCTGGTCATAAGCTGGTCAAGCTGGGAATGCGCTAGTCAACCAGCATGACTAAACTGGTCATAAACTGGTCTAGCTGGGAATGCACTAGTCAACCAGCATGACTAAGCTGGTCATAAGCTGATCTAGCAGGGTATGAGCTGGTCAAATCAAATCAAGCTGGGAGCTTGTTTGAACCGGTCAACCAACTAAACCACGTTGAGCGGGGCGCCGGTCTGAACGCGTCAACAAGCCACAAGCTGTATCGAAACTTAGCTTGGGCTGTGTTTTACCGCAGGGAACGCCAAATCGGGACGGGTGTTTAACACACTAACTCTGCTAACTTCCACCCTCCTCCCTCGACTTCACGCCCACGGCAACTTCAAGAAGTTTCCAGAAGCGCAGCCGCCGCCGTCTCAGGCGCCCCAGTTAAAGACGCCTAATTATCCCCAGGCTTGGGCCTGCTCGCGCGCGGCCTGCATGTAAATGCTCCCGCCCCAACCCCGCCATGTGTACACTGTAGGCCCCGGCCTACGCCAATTACAGGCACACTTATCCCAGTCGAGCACAGACTCAGCTCCCTTCCCCTTTATACGTATGCAAATGTGTCCCGTCTTCCCTCCCCTCGCGCAGAAAACGGAAAGGCGCGTCGCGTGGAGAGACAGAAATTCGGCTGGGAAAGCTAGGCGCAGACACCTGCAGGCACAATTAGGCTACCCGTGTTGACAATGATCACTCACTAAGCTCGGTGACTGGGTCCTTTGCCGAAAGTTGAATTGTTTAATCCCGGCATTGTGCTACGAGAGCTCGGCACAATACCTTGACAAGCTGCTAGCTCCGGGCCCTGTATCCCTGTTAACATTGTAATTAAGTTATCACGAAAAACACTACGGGAAATAACACCGTTAAAATGGCTTCTGATTTATTATAAACGCAGGAGGAAGTAGGCCAGAACGATCAGGTACAATAAGAATACAATTATAATACTGTGCACTTAAAGGAGTTACATTTTTTTTTTTTCTACAGAAACAACGTGGGGAAGGAAACTGTTGTGGCTCGGCCTATGTGCCACAAAAGAGCCAATTTTAGACATTACCATGACAACGAATGCAAAAGACATGAAATGAACGTGCTCAGTAACACTTGAACTATACTGAGTATGTAGTCATAAACATGAAAAACTCCAAACTGAGCCAGCCGTGACTGCGTTTCAGCTCATAACAAGACTTTCAGATAATGAATGCAATTCATTAAAAGATTTCTAAATAATACACAAAGTACACATTACTCTATTAGATGGTGAATGAGATCCACAGGCACAGTGTTGATCATTTACATATATTTTTTCTTTCACTGCACTGAATATCCTATGACCTATGACCAGACATAACCACGCCTTTGAGGCACTGATTTATGATTTATGCTTTAGGGCAGGGTTTCCCCAACCGCATTCCTGGAGATCTACTACATCCTGTAGGTTTTTATTTCAAACCTAATTTGGTTCACCTGATTCTACTTGGGTTGGAGTGAAAACCTACAGGACGGTAGATCTCCAGGAACAGGGTTGGGCAGCCCTGCTCTAGCTGTTGAATGAGGTGTGCTTTGTTAGGGTTGGAGTGAAAACCTACAGGACGGTAGATCTCCAGGAACAGGGTTGGGCAGCCCTGCTCTAGCTGTTGAATGAGGAGTGCTTTGTTAGGGTTGGAGTGAAAACCTACAGGACGGTAGACCTCCAGGAACAGGGTTGGGCAGCCCTGCTCTAGCTGTTGAATGAGGAGTGCTTTGTTAGGGTTGGAGTGAAAACCTACAGGATGGTAGATCTCCAGGAACAGGGATGGGCAGCCCTGTTTTAGACTAACTTGTAATGTTAAAAAGTTACCTCACAGTAAACATAACATTAAACATTCTGATCATGCTACTTCTCTCCTCACTGAAAATGGAAAATAAAAAACTATAATAAAAGTTCTGGGATATTCTGTTTTTGTACCTTGTCAAACTACAGTATCTTCTTTCCCATCATGCTTTGTGTCAATGAAATGTTGTGCATAAATATTGGTTTGTCGCATTCTTGTTATTTCACAAAGACGATTTTTGGAATAGCTATGATGACGTTAATTTAGCTTGTGTGAAAGCAGGAGTAATTGGCACGGAAACGGGGCTTGCATAAGCTCTTATTCTTTGAAACTACAAAAAAGGAGCGTTTCTGAATGATGTTTTTTTCCATGCGATCGCTCTCCGATTCCACCACAGAAAGGCAACCAAAGAGAATCTAATTTCCAAAATATAATTTCGCCCCCCGCCACCCCCTTCCTTCAGGTCGAAGCGACCTGCACTTCGATTGGCCGTTCTGTGACGTTTTGTCCCATTTAATCTTCAGGAGGCACAGACGGCAATGGCCTCAAAGATAATTGCCTGCAAGGATAATGATCCCGCTAATGATTCAGAGCCTTAAATCACGGGGACACGGGCGGGACTGGCGCCCCAAAGGTCTCAGCGGTTGGGCTGTAAGTGCGGGCGCAAACCTGGAGCTCTGAAGACAATTTTACAGACATTGTGCTGGTGTTAGGGGTGTGTGGTTTGAGGGAACTGCTTCCCTGTGGAAAATTAAAACCGGTTTAAACCAGTTTATGCCGGTCAAGCTGGTTTACACGTGTTTTCAACACTTCTAGCTGGTGGACCAGCAGTTCCAAGCATATAGTTAGCAGCCAATCCATTTATCCTCCTGCTTACTCTCACAGCTTAACCAGCTTTAACCAGCTTTGACCAGTTATGACCAGTTATGACCAGCTGTCACCAGCTACGGACCAGCTATAACTAGTTATGACCAGAATCCCAGGTGATATTACGAGGTGTTTGCTGGAATTTTCTTAGGGTTTATATAATTTCCATACTGTAGATTATGTCTTGAGCCTGAATGCAACAGAGATAAACAAAGAATACATTTTTACAATCTCTCTGGTCCTTCCTTTCGATCAGATCATTTTAGTCTCAGTTTTTTCCCCCCCGATAGATCATACAGGATAAAGGATTGCTACTTTTTTTAACCGGTCTGCATGATTACGTTCGATTTTCACCCCTGTCCATAAAATCTATCTGCCCTGTCTCCGGGCAGACAAGTGTGGCCTTGCTCCAGACGCAGGCACGCTGGAACTGGCCGAAGGGGATATTGTTTTTGAGATTGCTTTTGGGAAAGATGAAAGCTGTCCACTCTCAGTAAAGATTTTTTTTTCCCCCCCCCTCTGCTTGTTTCTTTTTCTATAAATACCAATATATAGAACCAAAACTGGCATCTGAAGATTGAGAAGTGGGGAAGAGAGGATATTTGGATACTAATGCAGCGTGTAGTGGCAGATACTGGAGATAGAAAAGGAGAATATTTCTGGAATACATGCAGCCGATCTCGTCCACACTTTGCTTATTATAGTGCACTTAGTTTTCATAAAGCACCTCTTCACCAAGCTCACTGGAATGCTGAAGTGCACCCTGCTCTGTCTTTGCATGTAATAACTTCAGACACTCATACCATATTATAATCACGGGGGATTTGTTTTTAGCAACGATTTTATATCTACAGTATATTATGAATAATGAATTATATATACATAAATTATAGACTAATGTATTTTCCTTTGTGTGTGTGTGTGTGTGTGCGTGTGTATGTATATGTGTGCATGTGTGCGTGAGAGTGTGTGTATGTGTGTGCGTGTCTGTGGGTGCAGGTGCATGAGTGTGCGTATTTGTGTGTGTGTGTGTGTGTGTGTGCGTGTGTGTGTGTATGTGTGTGGGTGCGTGCGCATGTGCATGTGTGCAAATGTATTCATGTCTGTGTGTGTGTGTGTGTGTGTGTGTGTGCGTGCATTAAAGCCATAATTTGCACATGCGTAAACGTGAACAAACAAGGAACAAACACGTTTCTCTGGGATTGAGAATCAGCCTGCCTCCAGTGGGTTAATGATGAAGAGGGAAGCGCTAAAACGGCCCTGGATAGTAAACTAATCTGAGGTTCCTGCAGGAGGAGGTCAGGGAGATTACGGCAGCTCTTTCTGGGGTTGTGTTACAGACACTCTCTCTCCCATTTGTATGTATATCTCCCTTTTTCGCAGTACAGATCTGAGAAAAAGATTTAAGGGGGGGGGACTGCATTATTCATGGCACCTGCGCGCCCTTCATGAGCAGCCAGTTCCTCGCTCTGAAATTGAAACCAAATAATACGAGTCCGTGTCCAAACGCAATCTCTCGCAGGAGAGGAATCTGGAGCTTACACTACGCCTGCCTCCAGCTTTCTGCGTAAGATAATTAAAGATGAGGAAGGGAGAGAGAGAGAGAGAGGGGGGGGAGGGAGAAAGAGAGGGAGGGAGAGACGGGGAGGGAAAGAGAGGGAGGGAGAGAGGGAGAAGAAGGGAGAGAGAGAGGAGGAGGGATGGAGATATGGAGGGGGGAGGGAGAGAGGATGGTGAGGGATAGAGAGGGAGAGGGAGAGATAGAGAGATAGAGAGAGGAGGAAGAGAAAGAGGGAGAGAGGAACAGAGAGAGGGAGGGAGAGAAAGAGGGACAGAGAGGGAGAGAGACAGGGAGGGATAGAGGGAGAGAGTGAGATATAGGAGGGATACAGAGTCAGAGAGTGAGAGATGGGAGATAGAGAGAATATATGATGGTCGAGGGAAGGAGAGGGCGGGGGGAGGGGGAGGGGAGTGTTTCAGGAATATGAAGGGGATAATAAGGAGTGTGACCCGCTACATTTTATTAGGATATCAAACGGCTTCACACTGCAGCGGGGTCTGGTAAACAGCATTATCCTGCAGAGAAATCGCTCTGGCCTCCTGACATCATTTCAGGAAGCGCTGCCTGTCAGTGCCGGTAGCCCAGTGGAGACGCGGACACCTGTGAATCCTTCCTGTCTGAGAACAGGCCTCTACTGTACGCAAGCTACAATCTCAATATACACGCCTCTACCATACGCTAGCTACAATTTCTATATACACACCTCTACTGTACGCTAACTACAATCTCAATATACACGCCTCTACCGTACGCTAGCTACAATCTCAATATACATGCCTCTACCATACGCTAGCTACAATTTCTATATACACACCTCTACTGTACGCTAGCTACAATCTCAATATACATGCCTCTACCGTACGCTAGGTACAATCTCAATATACATGCATCTACCATATGCTAGCTACAATCTCAATATACACGCTTCTACCGTACGCTAGGTACAATCTCAATATACAGGCCTCGACCGTATGATAGCTACAATCTCTATATACACGCCTCTACTGTACGCTAGCTACAATCTCAATATACATGCCTCTACCGTACGCTAGCTACAATACACACCTCGACTATACGCTAGCTACAATCTCAATATACACGACAATCTCTATGTAGACCATGGTGTCTCTCTGCGGCTGTAGCTTAGTGTTCATATAACTTCTGCTCATATCAGAAGATAAAAATCAGGGGCCTAGTCTATAATTTTGCTCCCACTCTTAAATTGCTGTCTTGGAAATTTACCTGGTTATCGATATGAATAGGGCAGCATACAGCACATCTTATAGCATAATGACCTATGATTGTACCAGGCCAGGAAAGTGCTTTGTTCCAATACTGTGATTTATGTATGTTTTTAAACACTAAAATGATTCTGAAAGGGTCTTCATTTGATGAAAAAACTGTATAAATATTTCAACAAAAAGTCTGAGCTCTACTTTACTTTCATTCATTCTCACTTCACCACCTGAAGTCAGACAACAAAATGTTCTGCTATCAAGCCTTTATCAGTGTGATTGAGGCACCTAACACTTTACAATGCAACTAAATCAAGAAGAAACAGACTCATTCTTGTTCACAGTTAGAATACAGATCAACATTTTCAAGTTCACAAGCCATAAGACGCACAGCTTCATGCCAAAGATAATCCTGGTTCCCATCCCCATGGTTATTGACATTAACTATCAAATATATGTGAGTGTTATTTTCATCCTTTACAATGCAGTTTGAAGAGCGAAACCATCGCCCCAGAATGGAACTGTGTTTACGGAAAAAATAAGAGAGAGAGAGAGATCGAGAGACAGACAGAGAGACAGGCAGAAATACAGACAGACGGAAAGAGAGAGACAGAGAGAGAGAGAGCGATATATATATATATGCTTTGGCAATACAAACTGTAATGCTCTGTCATGCCAATAAAGCAACTTGAACTGAAAAAAATTGAATTGAGTGAGAGAGAGCGAGAGACAGAGAGAGAGACACAGAGCGAGAGAGAGCGAGAGAGAAAGAGAGAGCGTGAGAGAGAAATAGAGGGAGGAGAAAGTTACAGAGGCCAGAGTCTCACGGGGCATCAGCTTCATGCTGAGAACAAACAAGTAAATGTGATTAGGGAACAAACACATGCACCTTCTGCTTGGCCAGAGAGAGCGTTTCACACCCGAGAGAGGACCGCGGGGGAGAGGCAAACAGCCCGATTGGGGCATTATCCCCACGGCGTTCCCTCTTCTGCCCAGCCTTCCCGCAGGGCAGGCAGGATCGGGAATTTTATCGGAGGCAGGAAAAAAAGTGCTGAAGACTTAGGGAGCTGCTGAGAGCGGCCATTTTACAGCTTTGAGCCGGAGCTGCTCTCACCCAGGACTCTCAGAAATACAGACGTGAAAAGAGCCTAAAAAGGTACAAATGCTTGTCGCTGGGGCGGTACCCTGTAGGTGCATAAAGTTGTACCCCTAGCCAGCAATATATAATGAATCTGCTCCGAAAAATTGAGTTATTTGGACCCAAAGAGAACATTATTGTACTTTCAGGGTGCATTCGGGAAACAAAAGTGTACCTCAACTGTCACTTTATTTCAGAGACTGTGGCAAGAGCAGATTGTGTGCCACACTGCTCAGAGTTTAGTGAACACTGTAAATGACTCATTTTACAATGGCTCTGTAGCTGCTGAATGAAAAGGTACTTTCTGAGCAGTATGGCTACTTCTCCACAGTCCACATGTCAAACGGGGTGAAATTAGGCATGGCCCTCCATTTCAGTGAATCCATAAGTTCATTAAAATCTAGGTTTCAAGTAGCTTGATGAGAAGAAATCTTTGTTATTGCAACACTCTGTTTTTTACAGTTAGATTTGGACATTGCTTTCTATGGAGTAATGAAGCCCCCTCACCTTTGGGGGTTTATAAAATTCTCTGTACGCTTTAGAACGATGTGTTTCTGCACTATTATTGAACTAGTCTAGTGACATTTCACAAGTATTGTTAAAAACCGCAGAGGAACTACGGCTGAAAATTAGCCTTCGAGCCAACCACTGCAATGTGCTGATAGCACCAGGATCTTTGCTGAAATGTGTACACTGTTCCTGCTTGTGCAGGAGCATAGATGGCTTTTTTTGTGCAAAGTTCCCTGTTCACTGTGAAACTTATTAAAATCTTAAGAAAGCGTGGCATCGTTGAAGTGTTTGCTCCAGTCTTGTCTCGCACTTCTCATCCACACATTATGTTATTATAAGATTTTGCGAGACAACATTGTCGGATTATATTTATGGCTTTTTATTTTACTTATGAAACTCCCCATCAGGCGGTGGCCATAGACTGCAGAAAGAAATGTGACGGCTGTGAAATCATCCACTGACAATCCATGGGTTTGTGAAAAGTGTTTTGTAATCACGGAAGTTAAGTTTTCGGGTGCCGCTATCTTGTACAGATTGGAGCCTGAGGCTGTGCAGTAGGGAAGGCAGGGAGCCCTTATATGGGGCTACGGGTCCATCCAGCTCTCCCACTAAGGGTGTGATGCAAACTGCCCTTGATTCATCACAAAGCTTTGCCATAACTTGAGAAATCGGCACAGAGAAAAAACACCTGGCTGAAACACCTGTGCTGGAGCCAACCACAGTGGGGCTAGTGAGCAGCGTTTCTCTATAAGACCAGGAAGAGAGCTTCAAAAACAATGGCCAGTTTTGGGTGCTTGGCTCATATACATCAGAGGAAAAGAGGGCGTGGCTCTGCTATTGCAATACATTGGCATTTGTGCAGACGCTCCTATCCAGAGTGACGTACAGTTGATTAGACTAAGCAGGAGACAACCCTCCCCTAGAGCAATGCAGGGTTAAGGGCCTTGCTCAAGGGCCCAACGGCTGTGCGGATCTTATTGTGGCTGCACCGGGATTCGAACCACCGACCGTGTGTGTCCCAGTCATTTACCTTAACCACTACGCTACAGGCCGCCCTCTACGCTATA